>NC_053434.1:63339773-63411615 GCF_007990345.1 Gossypium hirsutum
AGCAACAACAGAGTTCTTTTGTGGTCTACCCCTCAATGGATCACTACTTGCCTTTGCTTCTTTTTTTTCTCTCTCTCTCTTCCATTTCAGGAAAGTCTCGGATAAAATGTTCTAATGATCCACACCTAAAATAGCACCTTTCATTCCCCTAGCACCTGCCGAAGTGACGGAAGTGGTCTAGGCTCTAGAAGTCGTATTTCGCTGGTTCTTGTTTCTATTCGAAAACCCTACCGAAGCATTCGATTGGGTAGAGAATTCCATAGACTTCTTAGATGAGGAATGATGCGATTTCCCATCTGTCTTTTTCTTGAATCCCGCAACTCAATAACCGTCTTTCTCCTCTCTTTAACCAATTCTTCTACCTTGCATGCTCTCTCAACGAGCACCACAAATTCTCTTAGCTCTAAAATGCAAATAAATACTCAGATATCCTCATTTAGAGCATCCTCAAACCTTTTACACATGGTAGCTTCAGTAGATATGCACTCACGTGCATACTTGCTGAGTTTCAAAAATTCACGTTCATACTCCGTCACAGTCTTACTACCTTACTTCAACTCTAGAAATTCCTTCCTTTTCTGATCTATGAATCTCTGGCTAATATACTTCTTTCGGAAGTCTTCCTGGAAGAATTCCTAAGTTACTCTCTCTCGGTACCACAGATACGAGAGTGTTCCACCACTGGTAGGCTAAATCTCTCAAGAGTGATACTGTACACTTTACGCACTCTTCAAGCATGCACAACAGTTCGTCAAATACCCTGATGGTATTCTCTAACCAAAACTCTGCTTTTTTCTAGTTGTCATCTATGTTAGCTCGAAATTCCTTAGCCCTTTGCTTCCTAATCTTGTGTACTGGAGGCTTCTTTCTCTTAATCAAGTTCGCGCCTTGCGAAGCTACTAGGGCATACTGAGGAATTGGAAGAGATGGGAGAGGTGGAGTGTTTAGATTCGCACGAATGAACTCCGTATACCAAGCATCCATCATTCAGAGGTAGGTTCTCTAGCCCCTTCGTCTTGGCCTATAGTCATGGGCTCACTTTCAACTGGCGCGGTCCCTTCGGTGGGAGCCGGCACGTTACTCTCTATGTCATTAGCCGTGGCTCTATCAGGATCCATTTACTATATAAAAATATAATTTATAATCGTCAAATGTAGTCACACTATCAATACACAATTATGGCATGTATAGCTAGACTCTTACTCTCGCGAGGTTAGTCCTAGAACCTACTAAACCATAGATCTGATATTACTAAATGTAGCATCCCATATCCGTAACCCACATTGGAGCAGAATACGAGGCATTACCTAACTAAGTCTCAGGCACACAAACGTTCACAAGTAACCCAAACTCAGTCCAATTTAAAACTTTTTCAATTTCTACTTTAAACCTCTTGTTATGGGCCTACGAGCCCCTAATCAATTGTTGGGAACTATTCGGGATCAACTCGGACCCTTAAACCATCTATATAAAATCTGAATTTGAAACAACGTACTCGCCCGTGTAGAAAGACAACACGCCTGTGTGGCCATTTCGACATGGTCGTGTAATGGCCCGTGTGGCTCACACGGCTTCAGCAATATAGGGACACACCCTTGCTCTCCACTCATGTGGAATTTATTCTAATTGCACAACTACAGAGGTTTTCACACGGCTTAGCACACGCTCGTGTGCTTGGCCCGTGTCCTTCACACGGCCATGACACGCTCGTGTCCTGGCTCATGTGCAAAAACATGGACATTCTATTTCTGACGTCAGCATCCCTAAAATGACACACAGCCAAGTCACACGCCTGTGTGCTAGGCTGTGTCCCATACACGACTGAGACACACAGTTGTGTCTCTTCCTGTGTGTTTACTACCATGCATTCTGCTTTGAAATTTTTACGTGTAGAGGACACATGGCCGAACTATAAGCCCATAGGGCAGAACGTGTGTCACACACGACCTAGACACATGCCCGTGTGCCTACTCGTGTGGACAATATAAGGTTATTTACCAAGCCCATTTGCGACCCTTACTTACACAACCTACACAAAGACAACCAAACCAATACAAGGATAACTTATTTAAACCAATCAGCCATAATAGACGACATTCCAATAATGCATTTTATTTATTTATGAAAATACGTCTTTGCATATAAATCAAAATGAATATTTTCCATCATTCCAGGCTTAATACAAAATGAAGGGTTTCCAGCCCAAGCCAACACATTTGGCCAGTTCCCATTGAAACAAAAATAGTAAAGTCTAAGCCCTATGCATGCCATATTCAAAAATATAAATCAAACTATACCGAATGCTTCGATTTATAGTATGATCGATGTCTCTGACTTCAGTTGATCCTTGAGCTAGATAGGCGGCACTATAAGAAATTGGAAAAAGGAGAGGGAGTAAGCTTAAAGCTTAGTAAGTTGCACATAAATAATTATACAACACAACTTTACCATTTATCAACAGGCTCATAACATACAATTGGGCATAAGCAAAACTTACTCATCAATCTTTAGTACACATCGTATATCATAAAAATTGGGCTCATATTCTATATATACCAAACAGGATACCTATATCACTCACAACACAGTTATACTTTCTTCGTTAACTTGAAATCGTAGCTTTCACTGTTGAACCATTTGGAACACTATTAGATATTCATTAAGCCTCAAACATGGGGTAAGGCGCCAATATCATGTCTCAGACATGGTCTTACACAGGCTCTAGCATATATGTGCCGATGCCATGTCCCGGGCATGGTCTTACACTAACACATCTCGTAGCTGATGCATGTCTCGGACATGTCTGACACTAACTTACATCTCGAGGCTAATACATGTCCCAGACATGTCTTACACTAGCACTCGTCTCAATGCCGATGCCATGCCCTAGACATGGTTTTACACTGGCTCTTATAATGTGGTTGATGTATGTCCCAGACATGTCTTACACTAGCTCACAATAGCCCATATGCTATGGCATGAATATCCGATTTATTTCCTAGGTTCAAACAAAAACTCTACTATCTCTATTATCATCTTGCTTTCTCAATTCCACAATCAAGCAATTCATGCTATATTAAGTTCAAGTACAATTCAACATGTACATTCATATTGTAATTGTACTATTTACATACAACTTACCTCGGATTACAAAATGTGGCGACTAGTCGATTTAGTCGATTTGCTTGGCTTTCCCCCAGTTTAGGTTCGGATTTGGTATTTCTTGATCTATAATAGCAAAATACACTTATTTAGTCACTAAATAAAATTAAGCAATCGAAAATTCATATATTTGGTAAAATAACCATTTTTCCCCTAGACTTTGGCAAAATGACCATTTTACCCCTAGGCCTGAAAATTGATTTTTATCAAATTTCTTCACATATTAAGGCTAGCCGAACCCTTTTTACTTTTATAGCAACTCCAAATTCCCACTATTTCACATACTTAACATCTATTTTACAACTTATGCAATATAGTTATTTTAGGTGTGTTCATGATAACACCTTTCATAAAAAATTGTTTATAATACACCCAAGACTTATTTTCTTCCATAAAAACTCAGCAAACATTAAAAAATGTTTCATCACAAAACCCTACACTCTTAATCATTTTGCAAAATGGTACCCTCATTTGAAACCTCATGCTTCAGGGGTTTCAAAAATACAAAAATATTCAACAAAGGGTTGAAAAATTACTTACTTGTGAAGGCTTAAAGTTTGCTGAAATTTTTAAGCTTTCAAACCCTTAACAATGGCTGAAAAATCGGTGGAAATGAAGAGAGAACGAAAGAAAAAGATGGCAGCTAGGCTTAGGTATTATTTTATCACATAACATGGCATCACTTACCTAACATTTTCACCATTCACTCTTCCTTATCTCATGGCCGGCCAAACTCTTTTAAAGGGGTCTAATTGCCTTTTAAAGACCCCCAAAATTTATCCTCTAGCAATTTGATACTTTTAGCTATCAAATTAGGACTTTTGTACTTTATGCGATTTAGTCGTTTTACACAATTGGACTCACAAACGTTAAAATTACTTCACCAAATTTTTTCATGCACTATTAAAAGCATGCTAAAATATCACAATAATTATAAAATAATTTATTCGACTTCGGATCTATGATCTCGAGACCACTATTTCGACTAGACCCTAAATCGGGTTGTTATAGAGGACACACGGCCGAATCACATGCCCATGGGGTGAACCGTGTGTCACACACGGTCTAGACACATGCCTATGTGTCTAACTGTGTGGAAAATTCCTAGGCTATTTTCCAGGCCATTTGCCACCCTTAAACACTCACATTCTCAAACCCACTTCATAGCATGCAACATGGCACATTTGACTACTCAAGCATTCACATTCATGGTTAAATTATGACTTGTTAGTGTCAACAGATCACATACTTAAACCATTAGGTTTCATATGGCATTCCATACCAATTTCATATCTATTCATCATTATAACACATTTATTGCCATACTCATTAATCAAATTTCTTGCATTAAACAAACATGCCATCCATCACACTCATTAACTTAAACAACCACAAGCCTCATCAAACACATACATTTAGCATGTAAATCACACTTCACCACACATCCATCAAGCAACCACATCAAGCACAACACATGTGTATGCATGCACAAATAATTAGGGTTACAACCCAAATAGTTAACATAAGCCACCTCTCATGGCCATGTACAAAATGAATCAAAATACCATCATGAGCCAACACATTTGGCTAACCAATATGACACATAACAAAAGACCAAGTCCCCATACATGCTATATTCAAAATGTTCAATCTAACTATACCAAATTTTCCAACTAATAATGTGATAAAAAACTTTGACGTCCTCCGATCCCTGAACTAGCTTGGCGACACTATAAGGAAAGGAAAAGAAAGGAAAGAAGGGGGTAAGCTTTAAAGCTTAGTAAGTTCACATGCAAATAATAAGCAACATAAATCATACAATTAACATAAGGCAAAGTTTGATATATGTTATCAAGCCTCATAAGCATAACTTTCTCATATGCATTCTTACCACATGTTCATAGCATATTGAGTTCTTTAATCATGAGTGTATGTACATACCTGTACCAACTTGCACATAATACTTACTTTCTCGTCCTTGACGTGTTCATTAAGATTACCCATGTAACTTCTCTTTGAATTACCCCTTGAACACTTGGAATACCATCGGATACATCGAAAACTAGCACCTAAGTGCCCTATACGTAGCCATCGCTACCTCATATCATATATCACATGTTGCTAGCTTTTGAGCTACTCACGGGTTAGCTCATACAAGCTATCAGTCAGGATTTAGCTACATGGGCTACTCATACAAGCTGTCAGGTATTCGTAACACATGCCGGACTACCCAACCATTGGCAAACATACAAGACCAGTACCCGGAACGCCAAAACATGTGCCATATATATCCTGAACTCAGACCACAACTAATGAGCTCAAATCACATAATTCCTAGTGACATGTCACTTGTATCCTAAACTATTTCGAAGGTACATCTTGCATTATTTGCAATTGAACTTACCTTGGTACAAAATGATAGAAACGAGCCTAACCCTCGTAAACTCTGTTTTTCCCCCGATCAAGACCCGAATCATGTTTTTCTTGATCTATAATGCAAAATTTAACTTATATAATACATACATTATTGAAATTGACCTATAACACATACTTTGGTAAAATTACCTTTTTCCCCCTAACTTCTCACTTATTTATACTTTAGTCCCTAGGCTCGTAAAATGAAATGCATGCATTTTCTTGGTTACCGAAGCCTAGCCGAACCTACACCATGTTCATATCAGCCCATATTTTCCTTTATTTCACATTTTTACTACTGATTTTTACACCTTTTACAAACAAGTCCTTTTTAGGTGTTTTCATTAAAAATCACTTACTAAAAGATGTTTGTCACACATCAAACTTTCATAATCTTCCATTAATCATAAAAGTACAAACATGTCACACATGGGTCAAATTTCATACATGAACCCTAGCTCAAAATATGGCTAGAAATGGATAGATCATGCTTCAAGGACTTCAAAAATGCAAAGAACATAAAAAAGGGGCTTGGGAGCACTTATAATCAAGCTTGAAAAGTTGAAAACCCTAGCTATGGAGCCCTTGCAAATTTTGGCACACAAGTAGGAAGATGGACACAATTTTGACTTGATTTTTCCCTTTTTGTTCTTTTATTTACTAAAAGATAAAAATGCCCTTAAGGCTTTTCTTTTCAATTTCCCCTATTCATGCCCATTTTTGTCCAAAATTATAAAAAATGGTCAAATTACTATTTAAGACCTTCTAATTTATAATCCAATGCAATTTCATGCTTGAAGCTTCTAGAATACATATTTTGCAACTTATTCAATTTAGTCCCTAACTTCAAATTGGACACTTTAGGCATAAAATTTCTTTATGAAAATTTCACACGAAGATGCAATCATATCATGGACCATCAAACAATCATAAAATAATTACATCTATTTTGGTTTTGTGGTGTCAAAACCACTGTTTTGACTAGACCCTAATTCGAGATGTTACAAGGCACACTACCTAGTGACATGAAAAATCCCAGTTCGAGGGGGAAAGAACACTGCAAGGCTATCATGCTTAGGAGTGGTAAACAAAATGGTGAGCTGACTACAGACACTACTGTAGCACCTCAAGATACTAGTGAAGTGATCCGTGGTGAGAAGGTTGAATTAGAAGAAAGTTCCACAAATTGTCACTTATATGTGTAATGTCTGACCCCTGAAACTCTCAACACAATCAAAGGTGTCAGCGCAAGCAGATGTATCTTCACCTTTACCTTTTTCACAAAGATTCAGGGAGAAAGAGCAAGATAAGTAGTACCAATAGTTCTTGAACACACTGAAGTAACTTCAAGTCAATATTCCTATAGTAGACACTTTTGTGCAAATTCCAAATTATGGGAAATTTATGAATGACCTATTGTCCAAGAAGAAGCTCAATGGTATGGAAACTATCGCACTCACAGAAAGCTGTAGTGCTATTTTAACAAATAATTTGTATCCTAAAATGAAAGATCCTGGGAGCTTTACTATCCCATGTTCAATTGACAACCGTTATTTGGGCAAGACTTTATCAACTTGAGAGCTAACGTCAATCTAATGCCACTATCTACTTTCAGAAAGTTGGGAATTTGTCACATGAAACCTATTGCAGTGACATTGCAACTAGCTGGTCGATTCTTGGCTCAACCTGAAGGGAAAATCAAAGATATCTTAGTTCGTGTCGATAAATTCATTTTTCAAGCTGATTTTATCATACTTGACTATGAGGCAAACAGGGAGGTTTCCATAATCTTGGGACAACCATTTTTAGCCATCGGATGAACTATTATTGATGTTCAAAAAGGTGAACCGACCATGCGACTTAATGATGAGCATGTTACCTTCATTATTTTTGAATCTATTCAATATATGGATAAAGAAGAATGTCATACTGTCGTTATGCTAGATGATCTTACTGAGGAAGAATTCAATACCAAAGCACAATTCTTTCTGAGGAGTTTACAGTGACATTTGATGATGAATTCTTAGATAATGGTGACAGTATGATTGAAGCTAATAATATTAAACTCAAACATGGATGACAAATTGAATCCTTAGACTTAGCCAACTGAGCATTTCCAATTTTCAAGCCATCTATCGAAAAAGCTCCTACTATAGAGTTGAAACCACTGCCTAATCATCTTAAATACATCTTTCTTGGTGATAATAATACTTTCCTAGTTATTGTATCTGCAACACTAGATGTAACTTACGAAGAGAAATTTGTCCATATCCTTAAGCAACATAAACGAGCTATTGCTAGGAGTATTGCCGATATCCGAGGCATTAGTCCATCTTTTTACATGCACAAGATCAAGTTGGAAGATAAAGGCAAGCAATCAATTGAGCAACAAAGAAGATTAAACAAGAAGATTAACCAAGAAGATGAAACAAGAAGATGAAGGAAGTTGTTAAGAAAGAAATTACAAAATGGCTTGATGCTGGAATTATTTACCCTATTTCTAATAGCAATTGGGTAATTTCAGTGCAATGCGTTCCTAAAAAGAGTGGCTTCATTGTGGTTAGCAACGATAAAGACGAATTAATTTCTACACACATTTCTATGGGATGGCGAGTCTGTATGTATTATCGCAAACTTAATGTTGCCACAAGGAATGACCACTTCCCACTTTCTTTCATTGACCAAATGTTGGATAGGATTGCTAAAAGAGCCTTTACTACTTCATAGACGGCTATTATGGGTACAATCAAAGTGCTATTGTACTAGAGGATGAAGAGAAAAAACTTTCACTTATCCCTTTTGTACTTTTGTTTTTCGCGATATGTGTTTTGGTCTTTGCAGCACACCGGCCATATTTCAAAGGTGCATGATGGCAATATTCTCGGGTATGATTGATTTCTCAGTCTATGGGAATGATTTTGATCATTGCGCTAACAATTTGGATAAAGTTTTGCAACGATGTGAAGACACACATCTTGTTCTAAATTGGGAAAAATGTCATTTCATGGCAACTGAAGGCATTGTGTTAGGCCATTGCATCTCTAGTCAAGGCATTAAAGTAGACAAAGCTAAAATGGAAATCATTGAGAAATTACCTCCACCGAAAAATGTGAAAGGTATTCATAGTTTTCTTAGGCATTTATTAGAGATTTCTCAAAAATTGCAAAGCCTTTATGCTCATTGCTGGAACAAAATAAAAAATTCTTCTTTGACAATGCACATCTAAATTCATTTATTTAATTAAAAAGTAGTTAGTAAATGCACCCATTGTCGTTGCACTAGATTAGCCTCAACCTTTTGAAATTATGTGCGATGCAAGTGACTTTGCTGTGGTTATTGTTCTAGGACAACGCAGGGGAAAAATATTTCATTCCATCTATTATGGTAGCAAAACTCTTACAGAGGCTCAAATCAACTATACTACTATAAAGAAAGAATTGTTGGCTGTAGTCTTTGCTTTCGAAAAGTTTTGTTCTTATCTTGTTGGCGCAAAGGTTACTTTATTTACTGATCACTCGGTATTGAGACATCTTTTTGCAAAGAAGGATGCAAAACCTAGACTGATGATTTGGATCTTATTGTTGCAAGAATTCGACATCGAGATGAAAGACTGTAAGGGTTTAGAGAATCAACTTGTAGACCATCTATCTCGATTGGAAGTTGACAATGAATATGGAAACATACTTCAAATTGTCAACACATTCCCAGATGGAAAGTTATTTTCTATAGATGCAACCCATTGGTATACCGATTTGGTTAATTATTTAGTATGTGAAGAACTCTCGTTGGATGTCATAGGCCATAAAAAAGAAAGATTTCTTCGTGAAGTAGTGAAGTATCATTGGAACGAGCAGTATTCAAGGTATGCAATGAAAACATTATTCGGTGTTGTGTTTCAGAAGAGGAGATGCTTTCAATCCTAAATCACTGTTATGATGCTCTTTATGGAGGTAATTTCGGTGGCATGCGAACTACCTTTAAGGTTTTCCAATTAGGATTCTACTAGCTTTCATTATTCAAAGACCCCCACAATTTTGCGAATCAATGCGATAGGTGTCAGTGCATTATCCTGAAGCAATGAAATGTTGCAGCAGCCAATTATGGAGGTTAAATTGTTCGATGTTTTGGGTATGGATTTTATGGGACCATTTCCAAGTTCATTTGGAAATCTTTATATATTAGTAGCTATTGACTACCTCTCAAAGTGGGTTGAAGCTGTTGTAGTCCCAAAAGATGGTACAAAGACAGTGCTTAAATTTTTTCACAAACATATATTCACCCACTTTAGTACACCAAAGGCATTGATCAATGATCAGGGTACACACGTTCATTGCAACCAAGTGGCAACCACACTGAAGAGATATGGAGTAAATCATAAAATGGCTACTACTTATCATCCGCAAACTAATGGACAAGTTGAAGTATTGAATCGACAAATTAAAAACATTCTTGAGAAGGTTGTGAACCCTTCGAGGAAAGATTGGTCTTCCAGGCTGGATGACACTTTATGGGCATTGCGGACAACATACAAAATTCCATTAGAGAGGTCACCGTATCAATTGGTTTTTGGGAAAGCATGTTACTTGCCAGTTGAACTGGAGCACAAAGCAATGTAGGCAATTAAGCAAGTAAACATGGACTATGAAACTGTTGGAAAGAAAAGGTTGTTGGATATCACTGAACTAGAGGAGATTAGGCGAAATGCCTATGAAAGCCCTAAAATTTACAAAGAAAAGACTAAATGATGGCATGATAAAATTATTTTACAGCAACAATTTATCACGGGTCAACAAGTTTTATTATTAAATTCCAGACTGAAACTACACCCGAGTAAACTGCACTCACGTTGGTCTGGACTTTTCAAAGTTGTCAAAGTATTTCCTCATGGTGCAGTTACAATAAGAGATTTACATGATGGACACCAGTTTAAAGTGAATGGTTAGTGGTTGAAACATTATTTTGGGAATATTGATCAAAAGCACGTAGAGACCATTAAATTGGTCGAAATTTTTTAATTTTTATGGAATTTATTATTATGTAATTTATTTTTGTTTCTTTTCAAGTTTGTTTTACATATTTATCTTATTTTTTTCTTGTAGAATAATTAGGTGTCATTGTCGACGCACTTGGGCTTTATTATCAACGCAGTTCGTACTATTGTACTGTCACTTATGACTCATCAAGAATGAGGGCAGATCAAAAATTTTAGATCCCATCGTTTGATCAAAAGTCACCTAGCTGTCTGATTTGTTTGAGCAGGCACATTTCTCATTGGACATAATTAATCCCTCTAGCTTTTATATCCCTTCACAAAAGTAACGCTTTTCCATCTTCTTCTTTCACTTGCTATAAACCTCCCTTTATTGTGCCGATTGTAACACAAATAAAGCAACCATTTTTATTCACTTTCTCTTCCCCAAGCTCGTGCCCGTACAACTTTAAACCATCTTCACTCCAAAAAAACAAAAAAAATATGGCAAGAACGAGAGGACCAGTCAAGAAAGTCACCAAGTTCGTTGAAGAACACTCGTCCTCTACAACTGCAGTTCGTGAATCAGAGTCTTCCATGCTAATAGAGAAAAAGAGCCAGTGATCTTTTTAGCGAAAGCGGCCCGGTTTGAAGAAAACATTTTGAAGCTACATTGCACCCAGAACAGGGAATTCTCCTTTCGTAACAACAAGACTTGGGCAAGCAAGTCTACAAAACCATCTCTAAGCTGAAGTGGAAGACTTTCTGCATTCATCCTAGAAGCTATTCTCCTTAATTAGTACATGAGTTTTACGCTAACCTTTATGACCATGAGTTAGAGTTTATTTTTGTTTGAGAAGGCTTAATTCTATAGGATGCTAAAAAAATAAATGAGCTGTACAACACTAAAGTAGATGTACTCTGAGTTTATTGAGGACATCACAGATGACAAAAGGGCCATGTTGGTGAATGATTTATGTGTCGAAGGTGCATTATGAATGGGTTCCCATCAAAAGAATTATACGATGCACCGTCAGTTCCTGACACTATAAAGAAAAATTTGGTTTCATTTTGTCAACTGTAGGCTACTACCCTCTACTCACAACACCACTGTCAACCTTGATAGGATGTGTCTGATAAATTCTCAATTGTCAAGGGCAGAAAGATTGATGTTGGCGCAATACTCCACTAAGAAATTACTGACTGCGTCGCATGGTAAATTGGAATTTTGGTTTTCCCGTTGTTGGTGATGCTACTATACCAGCAAAAAAGATTTGTGCCCCGTGATGATGAAAAGATCCTGGAGAATAAGGGTCCGATAAATGAATCCTTTATTGAAAGAATGACTTTGGCAAAGATACACTGACAATGAAGGGGGCAGAGACTAGCAAGATAAGGGAAGGCAAAAACAAAGCAGAAAGTAATGGAACAAACTTGACTGCAGAGACATCATTGTTGGCAAAATACAGGATATCGAGAAGTTGGCCAATTCCATCAGCAATAAGCAGATCAGGTTTGTCGCTATAATAGAGGATATGGACAGATCACAAAATTTGTTTTACGTTTATACTAGGGCCTATAACTAATCTATTGTAGCCACATTAAGTCAGTTCAGCCCAATCCCATTCCCAGAATTTCCATTGTTTCCACCGATCATCCAAGATTATGAACCTTTCTCTAAGAAAGATAACTTAGGGGACTGAGATAGATTGGTAGAAACCCCTCCCATTGTGTACATTTCTAATGATGAGAAAGAAAAGGATTCAAAGGACCTTGAGGAGTTTATGCCAAGGATTGATAGCCTAGTTGAGGGTGACATCATTGCTGGTCAAGAGGCGTATACCGTTGAGGAGGAAGTTATCATGAGAGAGGAGGAAGTCCATGTTGAAGTTGTGCACGAGAAGGCCGAAGAAGAAAATACTAAGACAGAAACTGCTGAGAAAGAATCTGTTGAGAACATTATCTATGCACCCGAGTTTGTGGATGCAACTAATGCTAATCTGGAGCGAGATGGAGCTAGATTGGCAGAAGCTGTAGAGGTAACCAAAACTCATTGGTGATAGTGGTCTATACTAGACCACTCAAGGTAACCCTTCCTACATAATAAGCAATTGATGATGCCAGAGCAGCGATGGAAACTGAGGAGCGATCCAAGGACCGTGCGAAGCCTAAATAATAGAAGAGAAAGTGCTCCAAAGACAAAAAGCACAAGAAAGAGGAGAAAAAGATGAGGAAAAAGAAACATCGTGCAACCACATTGATGGTCGAGGAAAACTAAGTTACTTTATTTTAAATTTTAGTTGTAGTATTCATGCATTGCATGTAGCTATAATTTTCATTTTGTTAGTGCACATTGTCGTTGCATTTTTATTGTCATCACATTTTAATATTAATGCATTGAGGACAATGCAAATTTTAAGTTTGGTAGAATGCATATGGGGTTCAGAAATACACCCACATTTTGAATTTTTTTTTAGTTTAATGAAGCATTCAAGGTTTATTTGTGGTTAATGCAAATGTTTTTAAATTTTTTTTGTTACATTCAATGCTTAATTCTTGAATCATGTGAATTATCAATGAATGAGTTGGATAAATTTGACTGAATGTTGTATCTTCAATTCTTTGATGAATGATTTAGGTTGCATTAGTAATGGATGACTAGTAGCATTCCTTGAATATTGAATGAATTTGCCTTTTGCAGCTGCTTATATATATAGCTATGAATAACAGACACTCCAAAGTGGGTGTATTGTGAAATGTTAAAAAGGGAACACTCTAATGAAAGCATTAGAAAAATGAATCTGGACAAAGGCTGTCGCTGAATGAGTGTGTGTCGGCGCAATTATGTACTCCCTGGAGGTTTGTTACACTCCATCGTTACTTCTCTGGAACAAGGATACAGTAATGCAATGATATACCTTATTCACAAAAAATAAGAAACATATATTGTACAATAAATGTTGTATAGGTAGATAGAATATAGGATTTAAAGCATGATGTTGGTTTCGATGAAGTTGCAATCTTATTCATTCATACTTATGTATTATCGATGCAATATTCTGTCATCTGAATGTGATTCGTTCATGGGGAGTTTAGTTGATTCAAGTTGCTAGAATAATCATTTGCCATAGTGAATTCTTGTGTAGCCTTCCTATTTTTTGTTTTATTTGAGGAAAAGTAAAAACTCAAGTTTGGGATTGTGATAGTACTAGAAAGAACATATGTTTTCTCCCTACTTATTGGTTAATTTGTTCCCATTTATATATCTTTAGCACATATTTTAGCATTTTCAGTTTAGTAGATTGCATTTTATAACTCAGTGGATCTTAGCCTATTTATCTTTATTTTTGTCATGTTTTGGTACCAATGTCACTACATGAGTATTTTCAGATTGCACCCAAAATTGTCGCCGCACCTGACAGCTGCTCGGATAAGAACAAAAATGTCAACGTTGTCTAGTCTAGTATAACCAACTTGTACATACAGAGGCAGCATGATTTTGATGAAAGGACAATTAGGCTATTTGGGAAGAATATATATATTCACGTGAAAATAAAAAAAATGAAAGCTTTTAAATTATCATCTTCTTCAACCTACCTTTTGAAGCTTTCAGCTATGGCGGCTTAAGCCTCCTCCGAGTGAACTGACGCGAAAGGGATGTAGACCAGCTCTTGACGAGGAGCCCTGAGTGCGACACAAGAAGGAATAAAGAGATTCAAATTGAGTTGTGTAGGAATAGTATTCTCCACTTATTTCTTTTAGTTTTCTTTTCTAAACGCTGGTGATAACTTTCTATTTCACGTTAGTACGAAAGTACACATAATTTCTGGGTTAAATGTTATTTTATTCAGTCTTGCTTCTACTATTTAATCTTTAGGTTTGAATGTTTTTAGCATGGAAGTGCTATTGTGGTGACTGGCACTGGAAAGTGCAGTAACAGTTCAGGCTAACAAACGAAAGTTCCTTGAGGATTAAAGGAATTTAATCCACTTGTTCTTAATAGTGTTCCATTTCCATCATCGAAAGGTGTGGTTAATGTGCATGTTTAAGTCTTAGATTATATATAGAAGTTAAGCTTGGTAAGATATTCATTGCAAATTATTGCATCAACAATCACCTATCCTTTTATACCTTGTGTGCACTTAGTATTCTGTTGAATATTCATGTTAGGGATCCCAGTTTATTAGTATCATATTTTATCTTATTGTTTTCAAGTTATTTCTTCGACCATTACTCTCACAATTTATCTCATTTCTATATATTTATTGCACGAACATTGATAGACAAAAGACAACCATCCTTGTGGGATCGATATCCGACAGACTCATATCTGTCTACTATACTTACATCGACAGTGTACACTTGCACATTATTGCTGTGACAATAAATAGCCGATCAACGTTCGTACCTTATTTTGTGACCATGCTTAACCCTTAGCATCTTTAGTACATTACTACTGTTTTTCACCCAACTTGTTTGTGATTCCTTAACTATTCCAAATCTGGAACCCATACCTACAAAACACTATTAATTGAATTGTTTTTCTAGTCTACTTGGTTCGTACTATGAGTTCGCAACATTCCCTAGCGTATACCATCTTCTCTGTAAATATCATAAGACTATGCAGGATACGCTACAATATTTTATATGGTACTATTTCTCTCAGGGTTCGCCATACATACTATTCATTCAAAGTTCTCCATATGTACTATTCTTTCAGAGTTTACCATACCTACCAGTCCTTCAAAGCTTGTAACACCCCAAACTTGGTCTAGATGTTACGACTGGATTATGAAGGTTACAACATTTAAACATGGATTATGAAGGTTAGAACATTTAAACATAGTCCACCTCAAAAGAAAAATTTTGCCTTAACTCAATCTTCTCCACTGGGACCATATGTGATGGAACAGAGCGATATCGTCTCAGTATAGACATGTGGAAAACATCATAGATGCGATCCAACTCCAAAGGTAACTCAAGCTAATAAGCAATTGACCCAACTCACCTCAAAACCTGATATGGCTCAATGAATCAAGGGATCAACTTGCCATTTTGACCAAACCTAAGAATTTTTTCCAAAGAAACACCCTAAGGAACATATGGTTCCCTACCTCGAACACAACCTCTACTCTGTTAAGGTCCGCATACGATTTCTGTCTATCAGAAGCACCCTTAAGATGATCTTGAATCAAACAAACTTTATCTTCAGTCTCAACCACTAGCTCAGGACCCAAAACTTTCCTTTCACCCAACTCTGTCCAACAGAGTGGAGTGCAACATTTCCTACCATATAAGGCCTCACAAGGTGCCATCTGAATACTTGATTAGATGTTATTATTAGAAACAATTTCAGCTAGCGGCAAAAACTCCTTCCAACTCCCTTGAAAATCAATTACAGAACTTCGAAGATATCGTCCAAAATTTGAATCACCCTCTCTGACTGACCATCAGTCTGAGGATGAAAAGCCATACTAAAATCCATTCGTGTGCCCAAAGCTTCATGTAGCTTCTACTAGAAACGAGAAGTAAAACGAGGATCTTGATCCGAATAATAGACACTAGAACCCTATGCAGTCTGACAGTCTCAGAAACATTTTATTTCACCAACTTTTTCCAAAAGTAGTCAGTCCTAACTGGAATAAAGTGCGTTTACTTGGTTAACTAATCCACAATAACCCAAACCAAATCCTTCTTAGTTGGTGTCGAAGGCAACCCATTAACAAAATCCATAGTTACCCATTCCCACTTTCATAATGGAAATCTTAATGGGTTGTAAAAATCTAGAAGGAAGTTGGTGTTGGGCCTTAACCTGTTGGCACGTTAAACAATGAGATACAAATTCAGTTACCTCTCGTTTTAACCCAGGCCACCAATATACATCATGGAGATCTCGATACATTTTATTACCCTCGGGATGTATAGCATAAAAACTACTATGTGCTTCTTGCAAGATAGACTATCTCAAATCCACATCCTTAGGAACATAAATACATCATCAGTAATACAGAATTACATCATTATTATACCCAAAATCCGTAGTATTACCATTAACCAACTGTTGAAACCGACCAATTAAAGACTCGTCCAGAAGTTGCTTAATCTCATTCAACATAGATGGCTTAACTTGCAATTTAGCAAGAAACTCACCATCATTGAACAGACTTAGGCAACCAAACATTGCCTTCAACTCAGTCATAGACCTCCGACTGAGAGCATCGGCCACCCTATTGGCCTTGCCAAGATGGTATTTAATTGAACAATCGTAATTTTCAAGCAACTTAACCCAAAAACGCTGCCTAAGATTCAACTCCTTTTGAGTGAGGAGATATTTCAAACTTTGATGATCTGTATTTATAATGCATCTCTCACCATTTAAGTTGTGTCTCTATATCTCGAGTGCAAAAACAACCACAGTAGGCTTGAGATGATGAGTCATGTAATTACCCTCGTGCTGCTTAAGTTATCTAGACGTGTAAACAACCACTTTACCTCCTTATATCAATACACAACCCAAACTAGTATATAATGCATCACTATACACAACAAACTCCTTTCTAGAATCAGGCTGAATCAAAACAGGTGCCTGAGTTAAAACTAATTTGTGCTTCTTCAAGCTCGATTGTTGCTCAACAGCCCAGACAAATGAAGCATTCTTACATAGCAGATTAGTCAAAGGTGCCGTTAACAAAGAAAACCCCTCCAAAAATCTCTGATAATATCCTGCCAAACCCAAAAATTTTGAAGCTTAGTCACATTTCAAGGCTGCTTCCAATCCAAAATAACCTCTCTCTTCTTAGGATCCACTAAAATACCTTCGGCGAAAACTACATGCCCCAAAAACATAACATCACCCAACCAGAACTCACATTTACTTAGCTTAGCATACAGTTCTTTTTCTTGAAGAATCTGAATAATCGTACGAAGATGCTTGTCATGCTCCTCTCGAACTTAGAATAGAACAAAATGTCATTGATAAACACAACGAGGAATTGATCTAGATATGGCTAAAAAACTCGATTCATGAGATCCATGAATACTACTAGAGAATTAGTCAATCCAAATGCAATAACAAGGAACTTGTAGTGACCATAACCAGTCTTGAATGCAATTTTATGTACATTGGCCTCCTTAACTTTCAACTAATGATACCTAGAACAGAAATCAATTTTAGAAAACACAAACGCCCGATAGAATTGATTGAATAGATCACTGATCCGTAGAATTGGACACTTATTCTTTATCTTCAATTTGTTTAACTAACAATAATCCACACACATCCTCATCGATCCACCCCTTTTGCTTAACAAAAAACACTGGTGCACCCCACAGGGACACACTCGGTCGAATAAACCTTCTGTCCAACAGTCCCTGAAATTGACACTTAAGTTCCTTTAACTTCTTTGATGCAATATGATATGGAGCGATGGACACTAGAGCTGTACCTGACAATAAATCAATCCCAAACTTGACCTCTCTATCTAAAGGTAAACCCGACAGCTCCTTAGAAAAATGTCAAGAAAGTTCACTACTAGTGTCTTCAACTAAGCCCACCTTACTGGTATCATGCACATATGCCAAATATGTATCACAACCTTTACGAACTAGCCTTTCAACTACCAGAGCGGAGATCACATTAGATAAATAATCTTGACACTCGCCAACCCGATGCTCCACTAAAGGTCACATGCTTAGAATCACAGTCTAATCCAACCCGATGCACCACCAACCAATCCATACCTAAAATCAAATCAAATTCCTCCAAAGGCGACTCCATCAAATTAGCAGGGAACATATATCCCTGAACCTCAAGCAAACACCTCCAATATACCATACCAACTTCTACTGATTGACCTAAATGACTTGAAACAGAAAGTTCACTACTAGTATCCTCAGGCAAAATCCTCAAATATCCTACAACACTACTAGATATATAGGAATGCGTAAAACCAAAATTAATTAAAGCAAAATAAGGCATATTATAGATAACGAACGTACCAACAATCACATCTGTCACATCCTTATCCTTACGGCACCTCGCTGCATAAACCAAAGCTAGCTAGACAATCTCGGCCTGTCCCACAACTCTACTTGGTGCTCTCTAACCATGACCACTAACATTATCCCCTAGTATCAGACCACGGCCCTTAAAAAGTTATTGACCAACCCTCTAAGATAGAATCTGGCCCTGAATAAGGGCCTGTCCAAACTCAACCATAAGATGACACTCACTGGTTTTGTACCCCACTGCACCACACCTAAAACAAGCCCCAATCCTCCTCCAACACTCACCCAGATGGTGTATGTTACAATACCCACATACCAAAACCTGCTCAGCTCTAGCAACTAGCTCACGCTACGGTGGTCTATCAAATTTGGCATGATTCATGGACCGCTATAGAGAACTAGAAGAACTTGAATCCCTCTTATTCTTATTGTAAATGTTCTCCTGATCCCTCTTCTTGCGTTCAGTGCGTTTAACCTCCTCAACTATCTTTTACTTGTCCATCAAAGCTGCAAAAACCCGCTCCTTCTGAAGGGCTCTCAAAACCTTAAGGTCATACATCAAGCCCTCCTCGAAACGTACACTCTTCTCATAGTCATTAGAAACAAGTCCTCGAGCATACTAACTTAATCATAAAAACTCGACCTCATACTTGACCACTGATCTCTCTTCATGAGTCAAATTCATAAACTCTCACTTGCAGGCCTTTACATAGTTTGTGCCCACATATTTACCTTGAAAGGCATTTAAAAAATAATGCCACAACAGCTACTCAGGTTGAGTGCCCTCTTGAACCGTCAGCCACCATTGGTATGCCTTATCGTGAAGTAAGGATATCACACCTTTTAATTTTCGCTTAGAGGTATAGTCTAAGTCATTCATGATTCTCTAAGTGGCTTTTAACCAATACTCAGCCATAGTTGGGGTGACTCTAGTGATGCCCCTAAATATTTAGCTCTATTGGAACGAGGTCGTTCGGTAACCGACCCTCTATTCCCAAATCCAGATCCAATATGGGTCCCAACTACCCTCTCTAAAACCTTCAACATTGCTTGGGACAGTGCATCATCCTTGGCAGTTTAAGCTGCGACTCAATCTCACTAGTCAGAGTCCCTACAATCTCACTGGTATCTAATTGGGGCATACTACCCATCGAAGAAGATTTAGCTCGTTCGCCCCAATGGTGTCCACCACGCTGACGAGTGCCATATCCACAAGAACCAAGAGTACTCATTTTCTTATCTACAATTCTTTTTTGAAATTTTATGCAATAAGTTTAACTTTCAAACTTTTGTTCTTAAGTCTTATCAAAATACTACCAAGATATAAATAGTGTTTTTCTTATACTACAGTCTCAAAAGGTCATATCATATACTAAATTTATCACATACAAAGTGTCTCTAAAGTATATCTAAAGTTTAAAGTGCTTACATAGATCAACGTCAGAGTCCCGGTTTCACTTATCCAAAAGTTTAAAATAGCTTCAATCAAATTTCAATTTAAAGAAAGATTTTTTTAAAAATAATTTGGACCATAAAACACAAAGTCGAGTTTTGCAACATGGTTCTGATACCACCAAATGTAACACCCCAAACCTGATCTAGACGTAACGGTTAGATTATGAACGTTACAAAATTTAAACACGAGAACTCTATTATTCAATTTGAAAAGAACCAGTTTGGAAAATTTTGAAATCGAATAAAGACCTGTTTAACTTCTGAAAAAAATAAATTCAAAACTTAATTGTGTTCCAACAATTAATACCAAATTCATTTTTTCATGTTTGTTTACAAAACCCCTTTTTATAGAAATTACTAATTTATTTTGTAGCAGGAAAACCTTAAGTTTTATTAGTTTGAAAACAAATGGTTTTCATTTTTCTTATCTTAAGTTGGTGTTAACCAATTGAGTTTAAGTGTACAAATTGTTTTGGTCCTAACGTTCTACACAAAATATAAAAGGTCTGAAAGCATAACAAGCCAAAAACAAAGTCCAAAATGTCCACTTTAAACAAATAAAACAAATTCGTAAAATTAAATCAAAATGTGGAGCTGAGCTCCAGTGTCACCGTCCACAGCTAAGTTGGAGGATTACCTGAAATGAAACATACAAACGTGAGCTAATAGCCCAAAGTGTGATAAAACCCATATGACTAAAAACATTTGTTTTTATATATCAAACTGTAAACCATATTTCACATAGCATATTTCATTTAGAGAGAGACCATATCATATCATATTTTATATGAATCATATCTTATCATAATGTAACATAACATAGTAAATCGTAACAACATATGGTAACATACATATCAAGTCCTACCCCCATTCACTACACACCATCTTTGTCCAACCAATCACACCATATTGGATACATGAGTCCATCCATCCAATCATACCAATATGTGGTGATGTGCCACTCATATAAAATTGCAACTGAGTTGCCATACGAATGATTTTACGATCTAGCCACCATATTTGCAGTAAGTACTTTCCTATAAACTTTCTCCATCATGTTGTATCCCACCCCAATCATAAAAATATCATACATGTATCTTATCATAATCATAAAAAAATGTTATGCATATATATAACATGCGTTACACAACAAAATTACCTACACAATTTATTTTACATGTAACTTTTAATTTAGTTTTAGCATATGATATTGATCATGCTTTTAATAGTACGCATATGAGCTTAAGTAGTCAACTTACAATTTTTTTGGCCCTTATGTCATCATTAGACCTTAAACAACCCCCAATTGGGCCCTAAAAATTGGCCAAAAAGGCTCACACGACCCAAAAGCCCAGCCTGTATGGTCCACAGAAGCCACCTACACGATATGTAAAGATTTACACGGCCCAGCCACACGAGCTGCATAGTCACACATGGCTGTATGCTATACACAACCATCACACATAGTTTGCATAATACTGACACGATCGTGTGCCACACGTGGCCTACCACATGGCCATGTGCCAGGCCATGTGAAAACTGGGCAGCTTCGCAACAACCTCTGTTTTGCGGTTTCAATCAAATTTCTAAGAGAGTTTTTGGTGTTTTCACACACCTGATTGTGTAGTCGACTAACTCTAATAACGGAAGTTATGAACCTACAATTACGCAACAAATCAAACCAACAATATGTCAAAAACCTAATCAAATCGGTCTTTAAAAATAATAAAATTGTAGCCCCAAAACAAACTTGACTCCTTACCACCCGAAAATCAGTAACAAAAATGAAACCTACTCCATTGGAGGGACTTGATTTTCCAAACCTTTACTTAATCAAAAATTACAGAAGCACTTAAGACAATATAGGATAAAACTAGAAACCCAAACTAAACTTGAATACTATTAAGATTCAACTTGAACAATCAACAAAACAATGAGTGAAACTTACACCCTTGATGAACTATCTTGCAACAATCAACTTAATCCCTATAGTGAACAAGAGGCAACACACAAGAATAAGCCTAAAAGACTAAAAAGAAAGTCTCTAGAACAATGAAATAAAAGAAAAGAGAAAAGAGGAGAAGAACAAAACCAACAAATAAAGAACAAAAGGAACATGAGAGTAAAGAGAGGTGTAGGCAGTTAGGAATAGAAAGAAAACTAAAATATCCTAACAAAAATATTAAACTACAATTTTAAAGGAACAAAATAACTAAAATACACCTACCAAATTTTCTAAAGTCCAACCCAAACTCTAATACCCCACCCAAGAGCTTAAGCAAAAGAAATAAATATTTTCACAATTACGCCTCACAAGACTCAAACACTGGACCCAAAGTGAATCCAAACTACTTAACCAACAAAACAAGTCAAATCATCTAACAAACAAAAAAATTCAAAAATCTAAAAATTTGGGGTGCTACAGAGCTAGCCACACACATCATTCCTTCAACATTTGTCATACTTACCATTCTTCTCCTTCAGGGTTCGCCATAAAAGTATTTCTTTCAGATGATTGCCACAAGAGCCTTCCTGTAGAATGCGCCATGAAGGTGTTCCTTCACAAAGGCTTCCATTTCATAGGTTGCCACAAAGGCTTCCATTTAATAAATTGCCATAAAGGATTCCATTTCATAAATACGCCACAACGGCTTTCATTTTCTTATGTATTCGCAATATGGATTCGCCTAAACTCACATTTCGTGAGGTTTGCCCCTCATTGTTCTAGGTCACACAGAAACCCCATTAGGTAATAACCTTCTTTTAGTTCTTTCCATATGAAACCATACCCTACCAGCTATGGTCTTACACGATAAGGTTCTATGGACTTTCCTTTTATAGAATTATGTTTAAAGTCCCAACGGACTTCTTTAGACGACTCTGCAGAGACACATCTAGATTCACTTAATAGATCTTTCATGCTTTGACACTACACAAAAACTAACATACATTTAATTTCTCATCATCTAATGCATTCCAAAAGCACTCAAGTAGTTTATTTCATCATTTGAACATCCATCTTATACAAAAACTATATATGCATGGATCATTTAGAGTTCATAGTTTGGCCATTGTTTGTAGAAACAATGAGAATACTACCTTACATACGAGAGTCCACTCAGGGACTGTAGCTTGAGCTCCAGATCTAAGATCCTTTCAGGAGTTACAGCAACCATTTCCTCTTAAAACAAAAGAACACCATAAAAATCCATTCAGATTACCTTTCTGTCATATTAAACAAAAATTTCCCATCAACAAAGCCTTACTTCTTCAAGCATTCATATAGATATACATTTTTTAGAACCATAGAACTCACTTTGACATGGAGAAATTTCCCGAAGAATCTAGATTTTCAAATCTATCTTAAAGAAAAATGCTTTTTCATTCCCTTTAGCCGTAGATTTCAATCTTTTCAAAAGAAACGAAGAGAACTCCCTTTATTTCAAATTGAAAACCTATTAAAATAGTCAAAGTCTTTATTGGAACTTAACAAACATCACATCACTATTGACCTGTCTTATCAAGGGTTTACAACTTTTGAGGAAACTAATTGAGTATTTCTCATTTCTCTCTTAACTATCCTGGTTCTCGTTCGGTTAGTTCCTAACCAGCTTACCTTATAACCTAACATATATAGTGTCACAGTAAAAAGGCTGTACTACTTCTAACGAGGCTTATACCTTCAGTATATATTTACTTAGCCACATCCTTTTCTATTAAATTACAATTATTTGGCATGGAACTCTCAATATCTTGAAGACACAAATATGTCTGCCTCCATTATTCACTAGAAAGTTCATTTAGGTAATTACCAATCCGCTAATCTTACTTTTCAAAGACTATGCCAGACCTTGTGCCCACTAGAACTAGGGTGCTATGGGCTTGCTTAAAGAATTTTTATACTTAATCAAATTGTAATACTTTACACACACTCAAAACTTACTCTTTATGACTTACTTCCATAGACATTGTTAAACACTAGGGTTTCACCGTCGAGATGTTACAACTCTCCACCACTTTAAGAAATTTTGCCCCCGAAATTTTCTTTTTTCTCAAGAATCTCAATTTTAGAAGTAATTTAGTTGTCCTCGTCAAGTACAAATCATCGATGGCACAAATTCCCTTGCACACATTTCAAGTTTTTCTTTCTTACTATCATACTTTCCAAAATTTTTAAGAGATATTATCAGACTACTTTCCTAAACGAAATCAAAATTTTAACGGTTAACACTTGAGTATGGACAGCTCACGCTTATCCTTTTTGACAAATGTCAAACTCACACTGGAGAATTCAAACAGTTTTTCCTAGAGTGCCTTCTTGAGCACATTTATCTGTATAAAATAAGAACTCTAAACGTTCTTCTAAAACCCTCGTCAAGCCTTCAAATTTGTTTACAACTTCCTGACTTCCCTTTTTATCTTCGTCTTTTCCAATTTTCTAGAATTATTAAAGGTAATCCCATTTCCTCTTATTTTCCCATTCTTTTCTTATATTCATACAAGATGTCAAGAATGAATATTCATGGTCGAGGCCATAACCAAAGTGACCAAGTTTTAGTCCCCAATAATTCCACCATTTTTGGCACTCAAGAACTCAAAAAAACCCCTCCAACCATTTCCACTCTTGAATATGAGTGTAGTACAACCCAAGAAGAAGTGGATTGATTCTTGATAGTTTGACGCTTCCATCTTCCAATCTTCGCCTATGACATTGATATACCTCTGAGGTATCATTTAACTGACAATACCCAGGGTTTCATCCTTCCCCTCATTCTGTCAGGGGTTGGTTTTCATATGCTGTTACACCTATTATTTTGCTTAGTGCTGGCAGAATATGACATTGCACCAGGTCAGCTATTAGTCTTGTCCTAGTATACCTTTATTGCCTACTTCTTAGATTGCTACCAATGAAATGAACCTCCACTCCTAGTGTAACAACCCATTTTTCAGAGAAATCGGAATAGTGGTTTTGGGACCACAAATTTGACCCAAAAATAAGGTCTATTTTTATTTCATAATATGGTCCGTGTTATAATAGGCACGTCGTGTGAAAATGTTGATACAAAAATTTTATCGATTAAGTTGAATTCTAGTAGCTATAAGGATCAAATAGTTATGGAATTCAAAACTAGAGGCCCTTATATGGTAATTAGATTATTAAGAAAAGTATGTAGATTTTTCTTGATGACTCATCCATGAAAATATATAAAAAGGGTAAGGACTAAATTGGAAATAGCAAAATACTTAATTAATTAAAAAGATGATAAAAGAAATCATCTTATTTTATGTCATCTTCAATCTAAAACACATGGAAACCCTAGGAGAGAGAAAAGAAACTTTCAAGGCCTAATTGGGTAAGTTCTATTGTCCCATTTTTAGGAAATTTGGTATTTTTAAAACCGGGATAGCTTAATCTCTCTATTTGAATGATTAATTTGAAAAGTTATCAAGGTATGAAAATGCGTCATGGATGTGTATGCTAGAAATTAGAAATTTGTGGTAGAAAATGAAATATTATTGACAGATAAACAACTTTTACAAAGTGATTTTTTGATGAAAACATGATTTAGGGACTAAAATGAAAAGTTGTAAAATTTGATGAAAAATTCTAAAATTTTATGAATACATGTGCTGGAAAATTTCTAATAGGGCTTTGGTTAGGCTTGGAATAGGGACTAGTTTGCACAAGTTTCATTTTTCGAGCCTAAGGACAAAATCGAGATTTATGGAAAATTTAGGGGCAAAATGGTAATTTTTCCTAAGACGTAAATTAAGTCCATTTAAATATGAAATGTGTGAAGTTGATGGTTAACTTCATTTATATAGATCCAGACAACACTAATTCGAGGTTAGATCGAGGAAAAGAAAAGGTTATGGATCAGTAGACTTTTTACGTGAACGAGCGTTAAGGTAAGTTCGTGTAACTTAATTCTGCATGTAAATATGATTGATTAAATATTTTTTTGTATGGAATGTGATTTATATTGATGTACATTACTTGAATGTTATCATAAGAAACTTAATACGTGCTTGAAATGATGAAAAATGGGTTAAGTCCCAATTGAATATTGAAATTCGATGATTATATACGCTTTTCGAAACTAATCAGATCTTGCATTTGTTGCGGATGGGATTTAGGTCGGACGAGTAATCCCATTGACCTTGTTATATAAAGGATTTAGCCCGGACGGGTAATTCTGATATAATACCTCTTGAGCATACGTTATGATTATGGTTTAGCCTGGACTAGTAATCCTAATCGAGCTCCTCTGAGCATACGTTATATAAAGGATTTAGCCTGGACTGGTAATCTTGTTATACGATATGTCGCTCGAGAGAGTTTCTTGGTTAAGTGCCCTAAGGGGTACCCTTGAATAAAGAATTGGCGGATTATTGAATCGTACACTTTGAGTGTACTACTTGAGCATCCATCAAAATTCAATGATTCAACAGACATAAAAATCTTGTCATGGCATGAAAATCTTGAGATGATATGATAATGTCTTAAAAGTGTATTGCATGATGAGCTCATTTATTCTTACTTGAAATATATGTAAACTTTGTGACTAACATGTTTGACTGGATACATGTGTTTAGGCAATTTAACCAAATGGATGGAAAACTGGTTATTGTATGCTTAGATTTGATAAACAGGATTGGTAAGTTTAGTTTCTGTTATACGAACTTACCAAGAATGTAATGCTTACTCCGTTTATTTTTCCCCTGTTTTATAGTGCTCGAAAGCTTGCGAAGGTTGGAGATCGTTGGAGCATCGCCACACTATCAACTAGTCATTTTGGGTATAATTAGTAAAAATCATTTTGGTATAATGGCATGTATAGGACAACTTGGCCAATAGTGGCTTGAAATGTTATTTTGTAACCTAGCCATTGAAATGGCTAGTAATTGTTCATTTTGGTATGACTAAGTAGATTTTTATGATATATATACACATGTGTTATGTTAAGAATATGTGATAAATGTTGTGAATGCCTAAGTTAAAATAAGGTAAGGTTGTAATCATGTATGCTTGTTGTGATATGCCTTGTGATTAATGGAAATTGCCCAATTTGAATGCTTGAATTGGTTGGTATTGGTTGTGTGCTTCAAGATTAGGTCTTAGGTGAAGTTTTGGGTGAGAAATGAAGCTAGGAATGGGTACATTTTGTCCATATAGGTAGACACACAGGTGTTTGTCTAGACTGTGTATGACACACGGCCAGACACAAATGTGTGTGCCTAGATGTGTGTGACACACGGTATGGTAACATGGGCATATAGTTAGGCTGTGTGCCCTCTATACCTAAATTTTGAGGAACAGAATGCTCAGAATTGAGCATACAGCAGTGTGTCTCAGCCATGTGTGCCACACGGCCTAGAACACGGACATGTGTCTTGGTCATGTGAAACCTGCACCTAATTTTGAATTGAATTAATTAATCACACGGCCTAGCACAAAGGCATGTGGCATGGTCGTGTGTGCAAGTCAGAGAGTTACACGGGGTCAAACATGGCCTCCAACACGAGCGTGTCCCACGGTCACACGGGCGTGTCCCTTGGACCACACGGGCGTGTGAGCCCTGCACCTTGGAAAAATTTTGTAATTTCACAAAAAATTCTTAGAGGTCCCAATTAAGTACCGATTCGATTCTAATGCTTGTATTAGGCCTCAAGGGCCTGATCAAGGGATGTTATGGATGATCTCAAAAAAATGAATAGTAATTTACGTAGTTTAATGGAAAAATATTCTGAATGTTCTTGTAATGCTCCGAAACCTTGTTTCGGCAACAGGTATGGGTTAGAGGTGTTACACCTAGGGGTCTTCCAAAAGTTTTACCAACTAAAAATTACCAGGCAATGTCTAATGTCAAATGTCAAACATGCCAACTTCAGTGTTTGTCAAGGTTGTGAGCCAATCCTCCAAAATAGCCTTTCGAACCTTCATTGGAGGAGGGAAAAGTTTATAAGGCTAGTTTGTAAGCTCGAAGATGGGTTTGATTTCCCACCTGTTTGCACCTTCCTCTTGAGTCCACTTGTTCTCAAAGTTTCCCTATTGATTCTAAGGTGGCAGATAGGCAGTCCAAGTGCTTGGGTAGAGGGCGTGTTCAAGAGTAGGTGGAATTCGTTACGGGTAGGAATGTTTTTCAGTATTGCCTGTTGAATCAAAGTCCTAATGGTAATATAAACAATGATCGTTTTACTTGTCTAGACAATTTTAATGTGCCCCAAACTTCTATGGCTTGACCCTACTATGGCAATACCATCTTGACACATATTTTGAATGGGCATATGGGAGAGCCCTCATTTTAATTTTACAAGTTCTATGGGATACGTTCCCGAAACTGGCTTACCACTCATCATGCTCATCCTCCTACTTCTTTTTCTTCTTCTTCTTCAAGTGAAGCTATCTTTCACATTGATGGTACAAGGTCGATTTCCAAGTCTCTTACTCTGCTCAACCCAGAGCCAGGCATCGACATCCAAGCCATTTTAAGCACCTCTCGCGATAAAGAGAGATCTTCAGCTACTCCTACTAGGAAGCCCATTTCTAAGAATTATTAAAAAAGACTAAGGACAAGTGAAAATCTTCATTTACTGAGGAGAGCGAGCCCTCACACCCCAAGTGGCGTAGACTCAAGAAAGGACTTCCTAGTCCAAAAGTTCTTTCTTCATTGGTTCCCTCATTACTAGTTGCAATAGTAGTTCCAAAAAAACCTGCCCAAATTATAGGTTTCCCCGCTGAAGGTACGGGCCCTTCACAAGCTAATATCCTAGCTAGACCTTTATTATTGGATCCACTTGTGATCCCTTCAATTTCTCTACCACCATCTTCCATATTCTTCCTCGGCTAAAAGTGATGAGTTACTTTCCTAGTGTAACCTTTATGCTTCAGGTCCATCATTTGTATCTCTAAGCTTGATCTTTCAAAAACAATATGATCTGTTCCTCCAGACAACTGAAGGTCCATGAGTGTAACTACCCAACCTACGACTTAGAGCTGGCGGCAATGGTATTCGCACTAAAGATTTGGCAACACTACCTATATGGTGAGAAGTGTACCATCTACACTCATCATAAAAGTCTCAAGTATTCACTTTCAGGGAAAAAATTGATTCAACGACAAAAAAGGTGGATCAAGCTACTGAAGGACTACAACTGTGTGATAGAGAATCACTATGGTAAGGAAAATGTTGTAGCTAATGCCTTGAGTAGGAAGTTTGTGGGTGAGTTGTGAGCTATGTTCACGTAACTAAGTATGACGAGTGATGGGGATTGCTTGCAAAACTGCAAGTAAGGCCAATAGTGTCATAGAAGATTAAAGGAAAACAAGTTACTGATGAGGAATTGGCATAAAGGGTTTACCAAGTGGAACAAAGAGTGCAATGCAACTTCGTACTTAATGATGATGAAGTGCTCCGATTTCGTGGAAGGCTTTATATACCTTGTAACGAAGAGCTTCAACAAATGATACTTAAAGAAGCACACAATACTCCTTACACGATGCACCCAGGCAGTAATAAGATGTATCATGACCTTCGTAAACTATATCGGTAGCTTTTTTTGGAGCGAACTGTTACAGTATTTATGGTAAATTGCTTAACTTATTAGAAGGTCAAAGTCGAGCATCAATTTCCCTCAAGAATGTTACAGCCACTCAAAATACCTAAGTGGAAGTGAGAAAGAATAACCATGGATTTTGTTACTGGGTTGTCAGTGATTCTAACAAGAAGGATGCAATTTGGGTAATTTTGGATCGCCTAACGAAGTGTTCACACATTTTACCTGTTCGCACAAGCTATTTTTTACAAAGGCCAGTCTAGATTGATGTTGTAACAGCCTGTTTTTAGTGAAATTAGAACAGTAGTTTTAAGACCACAAATTTGAAATGAAAATATTTATTTTATTATTATTTTATTATCTACAGTAAGATAGTATTACCGTATAAAAATTTCATAAAGAAATTTTACTATTTGAATGCATAATTCGATAAAAAGGACTAGTTTGCAAAAGTTGCAAAACTTGAGTTTTATAAGATAAAGGGATTTAATAGCTATGGAATTATATTTTTAGGGAGTTTATGTTGTAAATAAACCGTTTATATTTTGAGTGGACAATTATGTCCATTAAAAATGAAATTTTAAAGGTTTAATTATAAGGTTATTTTAGTACATTACTAAATAGATGCTAGTAAAATAATTAAAAAACAAAGGTCATAATCTTTCTATGTTCTTCTTCAACCAAAATTAAGCTTGAGAAAAGCCATTGAAAGAGCTTTGACATTCAACAATCTCTCATAGCTTGCATGGAATGATTTTTTGTCCCTTTTTTTAATGATTTCTATGTTTTGGGTTCATTGTAGCTTAATCTAGCTAGCCCAAGGACTAATCTGTGAAACTGTTAAAGTATTAGAGTTTTGACATGAATGAATATAGGTTGTTTTTTATGTTTTATGGAAGAAAAATGATTAGTTGTTCATAGATAAATAAATTTTGTAAAGGGGTTTTTGATAAATTCATGGTAAATTTGTGAAATAAATGAAACATAGGATTTTTTAGGGACCTATATGAAATTCAGCTATAGTGGGTTAAGCATGAATTGCATGAATTTTCATTTTTTTGAGTTAGGGACTAAATTGCAAAGAATTTAAAAGTACAAGGGCAAAATGGTAATTTTTCAAAAAATATGTTTTGGATTAAATTAAATGAATTTTATGTTAAATTGAATTAAATTTATCCGTATAGATCTAGTCAGACCTCGTACGGAGTTAGATAAAAGTAAAGAGAAAATCTCAGATTAATGGCCTCCGTATCTACAAATACTCGTCGAGGTAAGTTCGTGTAATTAAATTGAGTATTTATATGTTTTAATTGAATTATATTTATGGGATTTGTATAATTTCCATGTATATATACCAATTTCATATCCGATGACATGCGACGATTACTGAGCCCCGTTTGAACCTTAGGAAATCGTAGGATACAAATGACATGTTTTTAGGGTTACCATTTTGGTTGAGGTCCAGCATGTGTTGCAGACACACCACAGCTCGTATGAGCTTCTGATTTTAGCTCGTGAGAGCTTACTGATTCTCAGCTCGTATGAGATTTCTGATTTCTAGCTCGTAAGAGCATACCAATTCATAACTCGTATGACCATACATGTACAGGAATTAACGGATTACATTTTAGCACACTATGTGTGAGCTATCTCGCGTATCCAATGATATTCTAAATGGTTCAATGGGTAATGTTCTGATACAATAAGACATGAGTCGATACGAACTATTATAGGTATACATATGAATTACATGGAAAATGATATTACATGGTATATAGGTATATGAAATGGATGATACATGTATATGGAATTTGATTAATTGGTGAGCTCATCCATGACTAGGTTTATATATGTGTTTACATGACTAACATGGTTGATGTATTTGTGCTTAGGCATTTAGCCAATATATATTGGGATATGCTTTATTTACTTACCTTATATGTGGATAAATGGTAAGTTAAATTCCATGTTATACGAACTTACTAAGCATAAATGTTTACTCTGTGTTATTTTTCATGTTTTATAGTGAATCGGAAGCTCGTTTGGGTTGGAAGCCTATCGGAGTTGTTGTAACAGCTCAGTTTTAGCTAAATCAGAACAATGGTTTTGGAACCACAAATCTGATGTTGGAAAATTATTTTAGTATTATTTTATGTGTTTACAGCATAATAGCATGTACGCGTGAAAATTTCGTGAGCTAATTTTATCGTTTAATAGCTCAATTTGAGAAAAAAGACTAAATTGCGTAAAATGTAAAAGTTGCATTCTATTGGTTAAAGGTGTCAAATAGCTTTGACTTTTAAATATTATGGCCTTAAATGGTAATTAAACCATTTTAATTGTTAATGGACATTAATTGACATCTATTATATAATTTTATATGTTTATTACTAAGGTTAAAAAGGTAAATTAGTTTATTAAGTTATAATAAATAAAAAAATAAAAATTTGGCTTGATTATCATCATTTTGAACTGAAATTAGAGAAGAAGAGAACCAAGGGATTAGGTTTTCCATTTGGCATATTCATAGCTTGATTGAGGTATGATTTTAGCTCAGTTTTTGATGATTTCTACGTTTTTGGGATCATTGCTTGTGCTCTAGCTAGCCCGTGCCTTAATTTTTGAAATAGTTAAAGGATTGTCATGTTTCCATTATTGAATACTTGAGAATTTTGATGATTTATGATAGATTATGAAAGTTTTTTTATAGTTAAACTAGTTTTGTAAAGTGACTTTTGACAAAAATGTCAAAAAGGGATTAATTTGTGAATTATGCAAATTGAATGGCTGAAACGTGAAATAAATGAAATATGTGGGCTACTAGGGACACTAGTGAAATTCGGCTATGATGAAATTGGATTAAAATGCTTGAATTTTGTGTATTTGTGAAATAGGGACTAAATTGAATAAATGTGAAATTTTAGGGGCTAATGTGTAAAAAAAATCCCAAATGTGTATTTTTTGACTAAATTGAATGAGTAGGTGATTAAATGCATTAATTTTGAATACATTTAGATCAAGAAAAGAGGAATCCAGAATTAGATCGTGGGAAAGGTAAGATTATCGAATAATTGACTTGTTTTGTCGTTTTCATACCCGAGGTAAGTTCGTATGTGGTAATTTCATTATAAATGAATGTTAAATGCTTTGATATTACATAAACTGTGATTATGAGTTTTAAATGATGTTTGAATTGTAAATACAACTCTACAGAGATGTTTGACGATAAAAACAAGTGAAACTTCCCGGTTGAACCTTAGGAATAGTTTAGGATGCTAGTGACATATCATTAGGATATTGTGTTTGCTTTAGGTGCGAATGATACCTTGATTTGGCTACGGGCCATGAAATAAGTACTCCGGAATAAGTTAGCTTGATTTGGCTAAAGGCCATAGAATAGGTACTTGTCGATTGTGATCCTTGAGTATCCAGCTTCTATTCTGAATGGTTCAACGGGTAAACGAATGATGTGGTTGAGAAAGAGGTTAGTATGAAGTGATACAAGTACGTATAGAACCTATTCGGGTATTACATTGAGAAAGTTCAATGAGAAGGTATTTGATCATGTTTAGAGACATGAGAAAGGTTCGTGGTTAATGTGGTTATGATTTGGTATAGTGAATCAAAGCTAGCTTGGATTCGGAAGTCGTCGGGAACATCATAACACTATGAAACACCTAAATTGGTACTTTTGAGTTGTGTACTTATGGTATATGGCATGTATAAGCTAGCTGTGGTACTTTGGTTGTGAATATAGCCATGAGAGTTGGCTTGGAAATGTATATGTTTGTTTTGTATATACATATAGCCATGAGTGATAGCTTATTTTGGTATGTTTTGGTATAAATGTGGTTATGGTTTCATAGTTTCTCAAATGGTTATATTTTGAGTTTGGTAAATGATCTATATGGTATGATTGAAGTTATTAACTTGAAAAGTTATGTGCTTGTGAATTAATGTTTGATTATATAAGTGTTTGAATAGGTAATTGGCATTGAATTGAGTATTGAATTTGTTGAAATGAATGTGGTATGAATTGTGTATGGTGATGATGATTTTGGCTGCCTATTGTATGATGAATAGGTACCGTTCCGGGTATTTAGGTGATCATGAAAAAGGGTGGCAAATTGGCCTTACAAATGGCCTATTTTTGTCCACACGGACAGGGACACATGTGTGTGTCTCGGCCGTGTGAGACACACGGTCATGCTACACGGCCGTATGTCCTTTAGTGTTTAAATTAAATTGAAGTCAGTATGCTCCACACTGCCTTACACATGGGCATGTGACTGGCCATGTGGCACAAGTCAATATACCCCCTAAATGGCATACAGCCTAGCACACAGGTGTGTGACTTGGCTGTGTTGCATAAGTCAGTATACCCTACAGGATTGACAAGACCTAGTACACGGCCTGGCACACGAGCTTGTGTGGCCACTTTAAAGGGCACACTGGTTAGACACACGGGCGCGTGGTCGACTATGTGACCCAAGTCAGTACGTATGCCTTGTTTTCACATGATTTGTGACACGGGCGTGTCCGGAGCCGTGTGAGGCACACGGCCTGTTCACACAGGTGTGTGACCCTTGTATGTTTGAAATTTTTCTAAGCTTCCAAGATTTTTGTATATTATCGATTTAGTCTCGAACCACTTCTATTGTATGTTTAAGGCGTCGTAGGCCCTTATAAGGGACAATGTGATTGTGTTGAATGGTATTTTATTATAGATGCATAAATGTATGTATTATGTATGATAAATGTTGTGTATTGATTGGTAATACCTCGTAACCCTATTCTGATAGTGAATACGAGTAAGGGGTGTTACATTTATTGGTATCAGAGCTACGGTTTAGTCTATTCTAGGACTAACGTAGCGTGTGTGAGAGTCTAGCTATACATGCCATATATACTCTACAATAGTGTGATGATGCCTGACAGCTTAAATTGTGTTTTCGTATAGTAATGGATCTTGAGAGAGCTATAGCTGACGATGTAGAGAGTAACGTGCCCGCTCTTGCTCAAAGGGAGCGCAATCTGACTCTAGACCTATAACGAGTAGCCACGAGGGAGCGGCTAAACAAGCCTTCTTCCAAATGATGAACAAGTGGTTTTTGGAGTTCGTTCGAATGAATCCAGCTGCTCAACAACCTCCACCCCCACTTCTTCCTCAACAAAACTCTACTATTCCTCAAGTTATAGATCCGGTAAGGTTGAACAAGCTTCCAGTAGATATCATTCAGAAACATTGGGCTGAAGAGTTCCGGGCTACTACTAAAGATGATGCTGAGAGAGCTGAGTTATGGCTCGAAAACACGATTTGAGTATTCGATGAATTATCTTGCACTCCTGATGAATGTATCAAATGTGCTGTATCTTTTTTGAGAGATAATGCGTACCATTGGTGGAAAACATTGATATATGTGGTTCCTAAAGAATGAGTTACTTGGGAGTTTTTTCGCTTCGAATTCCGAAAGGAGTACATTAGTCAAAGATTTCTCGATTAGAAGCATAAAGTGTTTCTAGAGTTGAAACAAGGCCGGATGACTGTCATTGAGTATGAAAGAGAATTCGTACGTTTAAGCAAGTATGCTTGAGAGTATGTGTCTACTAAGGAAATTATGTGTAAACGGTTCGTTGATAGGCTAAATGAAGATATAAAACTATTAGTTGAGATTCTTGAATTGAAAGAATTTGTCGTTCTAGTTGAAAGGGCCTGTAAAGCTGAGGATCTTAGCAAAGAAAAGAGAAAAGCTATTTCAGAAGCTAGAGACTTGAGAAAAAGATCGATGACTAAACTTTATCAATCTTCGTCAAAGAAATCTAGGGATTCGTATGCTTGCCCAAATGCTTCAAATGAATATTCGAACAGAGATAGTAGAAAACAACACTCTGGTTCTAAAGGTCAAGCTACATCAGTAGCTAGTGTTGGTAGTGTAAGAGACAATAAACACAAATGTCAGCATTGTAGAAGACGACATTTCGGAGAATGTTGGAATAAATGTAATAAAGCCTGCTTCAAATGTGGCTCACTGGATCATTTCATTAAAGACTGTCCTGATATGGGTGGGAAAGATAGACCTCAGAATGTGAGACCGAGTAATATGACAAATAGAGGAAGACCACCAAGAAATGTTGGGAATATGAGTGGTAGTTGAGAGGCGACGAGAGACTTTACTGTGAGATTTGAGGCCAGAGCATCTACCCGAGCTTATGTTATTCGTGCATGGGAGGGGGCATCATTGCCAGATGTTATCACCAGTACATTCACTCTCTATGATACTAATGTGATTGCATTGATAGATCCAGGATCAACTCATTCATATATAGGCATGAATTTAGTATTTAGTAAGACTTTGCCTATAGAGTTACTGCATTTATGATTAGAGTATTAAACCCCTTAGGAAAATGTGTTTTGGTTGACAAAGTTTGCAAGAACTGTCCAGTAATGCATCGAGGTTTCTGTTTTCTGGCTAATATGATGTTGTTGCCATTCGATGAATTTGATGTGATTTTGGGTATGGATTGGCTTACGATGCGTGGTGCCATAGTGAATTGTAGACGAGAGACAATCAAATTGAAATGCCAGAATAATGAGACTATTAGAATTGAATTTGATGATCTGAACAGTTTGTGTAACACCCCTAACTCGTATTCATTACCGGACTAGGGTTAAGAGGCATTACTGGACATATCGGAACAATTCGCATTCATTTCATAATCAACATAGCATCAAAGTCACACATATTATACAGTCCCTTACGTAGGTCAATGAGACCTTAAACATGCTTTAGAAAGGGGTCGGGATTAAAGCGAGCTCATACAAAATTTTCCAAAACTTAAACATTTATCAAAGTTATAAAGGTCACACGCCTGTGTGAGCAGGCCGTGTGTCTCACACGGCATTAGACACGCCCTTGTGTCTAGGCCGTGGCAAAACAGGGCATACATACTGACTTATCCACACGGCCACATGACACGCCCGTGTGCCAAGCCGTGTGAAAATTAGGGAGGCTACTGACTTGGATCACACGGCCAATCACACGCCCGTGTGTCTAGCCCATGTTCAAAACTGACTTGGCCACACGGCCTAGCATACACCTCTATGTGCGACCATGTGGTCTGCTCAAGCTCAATTTGAAATGACCCTTAAGCAACACGTCTGAGACACACGCCCATGTTCCTACTCGTGTAGGAAAAAATAGGCCATTTACAAGGCCATAATGCCACCCTTTAAGGGTCCTCTCAACAATTAAAAAATAGGCATCAATTGTATATCAAGTTTTCAACCAATTCACAACCAAAACATACAACAAACATACCATATCATTAACCTCCAATTTCATCCTTTTTATCCATTCCAAAACATTTCAAAATCACATGACAATCGTATTCTTTCAAACATATCCTTATCTCAATGTTTCACATACATTCTCATACCAAAGTCATAACATTTCCACAGCTAAATCATATTACCAACTTAACAAATTGACCATTTCTCACTAGGTCATTCATGCATATCAAACATACCATTTCTTAACACAACTTATAAATTCACATCCAAACCAAATGACAACTTAAATCTAACCATATCACATGGCATGATATTTACATCACAAACATATTCAAATACTTCTAGCCTATACATGACATACTTCAATATTTACAATTCAATACTTACACTTTCAAAATGTACCAAAATAGAGTTTGATAGTGTGATGATGATCCTTGACGATCCCCGAGCTTCCTACAGCATTGATATCTATAAAACAGTTAAAAACACACACAAAGTAAGCTTTCAAAAGCTTAGTAAGCCATATACAAATAAAATCGTCACATAATATATGTCTAAACCATTTCATTCATGTAGTTCAAAACAAAACATAACCACATATCCATCATTCTCATATAACTCAATTATTCATAAATCACTTACACATAATACATTACATACTCATATAATTCATACATATTTCATATGTCCACGTATAAACATATACTTACCTTTGATTTTTAATCATAATGTACATTTCAAACGTACCTGAATTTGGATACACATTCTCATATTCATTCATTTCTCAGAATGCCAGTTGAGCCGTTCGAAGTCAATAAGGATACTCGGATAGCTCAGAAAGCTCGTACAATTGCCAACGTCCGAAACGTGGTCGTACATGTAATCAAATATCGATGCCACTATCCTAGATAGGGTCTTACACGAAATCAAATATGACGCTGATGTCCCAGACATAGTCTTACATGTAAATCATAAGTTAATGCCAACGTCCCAAATGTGGTCTTGCACGAAATCACATATCAGAAATCCTATGTTCTGAAATATGTATCCTAACTATCCCTATGGTTCGTACGGGGCTTTTCAGACGTCGTCACATTATCAGAACTTTCTCGGATATCATAGATCAACTCTTATATAGCCATTCATCACAGTTCAATGTCATATAAACATAAATAAATCAACTCAAACATGTTTATTTGTATATCAACTTACTTCGTATGAAAATGAACGGAAACGAGCAACTATTCAATGACTTTCGTTTTCCCTTGATCTAATTCCATTTTCTTTGGTTCTTGATATAAACACATTCAAATTTAACTCTTTTATTCAAAAAAAATAATTCAATTTAATCTATATACACATATTTATGGCATTTATAAATTAGCTCTCACATTTTCACATTTTGACACTTTAGTCCCTAATTCATAAAATCAAAAAATACACAAAATTTCCATACACACTTACTTACCCGAATATACATGGTGTTCATGTAAGCCCACACATTTCATTTATTTCACATTTTAGTCCCTCAAAATCTCATTTTCACAATTTAGCCCAAATTACTCAAATTCATCAAAAATTCAAATACAAAATATACTAACCCAACACATATCTTTCATTTTTCATCCTTTAGCAGCTCAAAGCTCACAATTTCATCAACGGCTGAACTCAAAATCATCAAAAAATCAAAAATTGAGACATGGGCTTGATAGATTACTAAGCAATGATCACAAAAACGTAAAAATTATCAAAAACTGAAACAAAACCATACTTTAATCAAGTGATCAAAGTGTCAAACCCTAGCAAGCTTTTTTTACTTTTCATTTTGTTTGATATTTTTGGCTAGGTGATGTTAAAATGATAAACAAAATTCATTTTGTTTTATTATAATAACCATAATTATAATAATCACTAGTTTAACCTTTATAATTTAAACATATAATTCATATTCATTAAGGCCATTAATGTCCACTCAATAATTTAATGGTTTATTAACCACATAAGGACTTCTCAATTAAAAAGCCATAGCAAATAGGTACTTTTAACATATGGAACCTCACTTTTGCATTTTGCGTGATTAGGTCCTTTTATCAAATTAAGCATACAAACGATTAAATTTTCATACAAAACATTCACACATGCTTAACCACATACTGTAAAAACAGAAAATAATATTTAAATATTTTTTTGACTCAGATCTGTGGTCTCGAAACCACTATTCCAACTAGGGTCTAAACTAGGTTGTTGCAACTCTCCCCCTTAGGGATTTTCATCCTTGAAAATCTTACCGTTGAATAGATTCGAATATTGCTATCTCATTGCATCTTCGGGCTCCCATGTAGCCTCTTGAACACCGTGTCGATGCCACATTACTTTTACTAACGAAATTTTCTTGTTTCGCAGTTCTTTAACCTTGTGAGCCAAAATATGTATCGGTTTTTCTTCATAAGTCATATCAGACTGAATCTCAATTTCAAACGGAAGAATCACATGCGAGGAATCAGATCTATATCATCGAAGCATCAATACGTGAAACACATTATGAATCTTTTCTAGCTCTGGTGGCAATAATAATCTATAAGCAACCAGCCCAATACACTCAGTAATTTCATATAGCCCGATGAACCTCGGATTCAGCTTGCCTTTTCTACCAAATCAGAGTACTTTCTTCCATTGTGAGACTTTCAAAAATACTTTATCACATTTCAAATCTGCGCAAGATTTCTGACGATCAAAAGCTGTTTTCAAACTATCTCAGATCACTTTTACATTCTGTTCTGTCTCTTTTATCAAATTAACCCCGTGAATCTTATTCTCGCTAGTTCAGTCCAATACAAAGGTGTACGACATTTGCGACCATATAAGGCTTCGTACGGTTCCATTTTAATGCTGGATTGGAAACTGTTATTATAAGAGAATTCAATCAATGGTAAATAATGTTCCCATGTACCTTCAAACTAAAGAATACAACATCTTAACATATCCTCGAGTATTTAAATAATCCGCTTGGATTGACTATCCGTCTACGGGTGAAAAGCAGTACTAAAATGAAATTTTGTACCTAATGCCTCTTGTAGTTTCTTCCAAAATCGTGAAGTGAATCTCGGATCTCTATCTGGCACAATAGACAATGGCACACCGTGCAATCTCACGATATCGTAAATGTGTAATTTAGCTAATTTATCAAGCGAGTAATCAGATTGTATTGGAATAAAATGAGTTGATTTCGTCAATCGGTCAACCACAACCTAAATCATAACTTTCTTTCGTGGAGATAGGGGCAAACCCGAAACAAAATCCATCTTTACTTTGTCTCATTTCCACTCAGGAATCATAATCAGTTGTAACAAACCTGTTGGCACCTGATGTTCAGCTTTAACTTGCTGACAAATCAAACATTTCAAAACAAAGTCAGAGATATCTCTTTTCATTCTAGACCACCAGCAATGCTGTTTCAAATCATTATACATTTTTGTACTACCCGGATGTACAGATAACCGACTATTATGAGCTTTATTCAAAATCATCTGAATCAACTTTGGATTTCTTAGTACACAAATCCAATCTCAGAATTTCAAACAATCATCATTATCAACTCAAAATTTTGAATCAGAATCCAAATCACACTGGGCTCGTTTTGCTGTAACCTCATTATCAACTTTCTGAGCATTAATAATTTGTTGTAAAAACAATAGTCTCACTTTCAATTCGGCTAAAACTGAACCATCATCAGATATACACAACTGAACATTCATCGCACATAAAGCAAATACTGATTTCTGACTCAAAGCATCAGCAACAACATTTGCTTTTCTCGGATGGTTGTCAATCACTAATTCATAGTCTTTAAGCAGTTCTAACCATCTTCTCTGATGTAGGTTCAAATCTTTCTGAGTCATCAGATATTTCAAACTTTTATGATCAGAAAATAGGTGACATTTCTCACCAAACAGATAATGTCACCAAATTTTCAAAGCGAACACAATAGCTGCTAATTCAAGGTCGTGTGTCGGATAGTTCTTTTCATGCGGCTTTAACTGTCTCGAAGCATAGGCTATGACTTTGTCTTCCTGCATCAAAACGCAGCCCAGACCGTTCAATGAAGCATCACTATAAATCACAAATTCTTTACCCGACTCTTGTTGTACTAACACCGGAGCTTCAGTCGATAGGGCTTTCAGCTGATCAAAGCTTTTCCGACACTCTTCAGACCATTCAAATTTCACATCTTTCTGAAATAGTTCCATCAATGAGTTGCAATCATAGAAAAGCCTTTTACAAATCTTCGGTAATAACCAGCAAGCCCAAGAAAACTGCGAATTTCAAAAACATTTCTCGGAGGCTTCCAATCTAGAATAGCAAAAATTTTGCTCAGATCGACTCGGATACCTGATGCTGACACAATATGTCCCAGAAAACTAACTTCTCGTATCCAGAATTCACATTTGCTAAACTTCGCATACAATTTCTTGTCTCGCAAAGTTTGTAGCACTATTCTCAAATGCTCGACATGTTCATTTTCATCACGCGAATAAATCAAAATGTCATCAATGAATACAACGAAAAGTTGATCTAAATACGATCTAAAAATTTTGTTTATTAAATCCATAAAAACAGCAGGTGCATTCATTAATCCGAAAGGAACAACAAAAAACTCATAGTGGCCGTACCTCATTCAGAAAGTAGTTTTCAGAATGTCTAAATCTTTTACTCGTAACTGATAGTAACCTGATCTCAGATCTATCTTTGAAAATACGATTGCTCCTTTCAACTGGTCAAACAAATAGACAATTCTGGGCAGAGGATATTTGTTCTTGATAGTCACTTTGTTCAACTGACGATAATCAATGCATATTCTTATCGTGTCATCTTCTTTTTCACAAACAGAACAGGTGCACCACAAGGTGAAAAACTCGGTCGCGCAAATCTTCTATCGGCCAACTCTTGCAATTGAGAATTTAATTCTTTTAATTCTGTCGGAGCCATTCGATATGGTGCTATCGATATCGGAGTAGTTCCCGGCATTAACTCAATACCAAATTCAACTTCTTGAACCGACGGCAATCCCGGAAGTTCTTCAGGAAACACATCAGGGAATTCACAGACAACAGGCATTGATTCAACTTTCTTTTCTGTTACTTTCGAATTGATCACATAGGCAAAGTAAGCTTCACAAACTTTTCTCACAATACTTAGAGATTTTATTGACGAAATCACAGCCGGTAACCCATTCAAATCACTAGATTTAATTCGGACTATTTCATCATTCTTACATCTCAAATCAATAGTTTTACATTCACAATAGCATCGTGCAAAGTTAACCAATCCATACCCAGAATTATATCAAACTCATCAAAATGTAATAACATCAGATCATCCAGAAAACAAATGTCTCGAAACATTAATGGACAATTCTTGCAGACTTTGTCAACCAAAGCACTTTTAGCTAGGGAGTTCGATACTATAATCATGAATTCAATAGACTCTATAGGCAAAGTCTTACTGGATACTAAATCCATGCATTTATACGAATGCGTCAATCTTGGATCTATCAATGCAATCACAGAAGTATTATAAAAAGTAAAAGTACTAGTTATAACATCGAGAGTCGAAGCTTCCTCGCAAGCTCGAATGGCATAGGTTCTGCTAGCTGCTCTAGCCTCAAATCGAACAATAGTATCTTTAGTCCCTCTTTGACTACCACTCACATTTCCCGTATTTCTGGGTGGTCTACCTCGAGTTGAAGTGTTACTCGGTCTCGAATTTTGTGATATCTCTTGTTCAATAGACTCGGGAAAATCACAATTAAAATGATCTAAATATCAATATTTGAAACAAGCTCGATCATACAATCTACAATTGTTAGGATGTCTTTTACCATAGTGTTTACACTTAGGTCGATCTGATCGGACATTTCCAACACTTACAACAGAAGTAGTTGGAGCTCTAAAGCCCGAATGCGATCTAGCACGATCTTTACTCCAATGCCCCACATTAGCCTTTGAACGACTATAATCATCTCGAAATTTCTTTGATGCAGACTGAAATGATTTACTTGTAGATCTCTTTCTCACATCTCTAGCTTCCGAATCAGCTTTTCTTTTCTCTATCCCGAGTTCTTCAGCTTTACATGCTCGTTCAACAAGCACAGCAAACTCTTTTATCTCCAGAATCCTGACAAACAATTTGATGTCTTCATTCAAGCCATCCTCGAATCTCTTGCACATAATTGCTTCAGTCGAGACACATTCTTGTGCATACTAACTCAATCTTACAAATTCTTGCTCGTATTCTATAACAGACATACGACCTTATTTTAGCTCAAGAAACTCTTTACGTTTCTGCTCGATGAATCTCTAACTAACGTATTTCTTTCAGAATTCACCTTGGAAGAAATCCCAGGTGACTTATTCTCTCTGAACCATAGATATTAGTGTCTTCCACCAATGATACGTCGTATCTCTTAGAAGTGAAACGTCACACTTAAGGCATTTGTCGGAAGTCAATAACAATTCATCAAACACTCGTATCGTATTCTCTAGCCAGAATTCAGCCCTCTCAGCATCATCACAAGTAGTAGCACGGAACTCTTTGGCCCCATATTTCCTAAATTTGTCAACTGGAGGCTTATTCAATTGAATCAGATTAGCTTATGGCGCAACTGGGACTTGTGAAGGATTAGACAGGGGTGCAGGTTGTGGCACAGCCGGATTAGTTCGGATATATTGGGTAAACTAACCATTCATAATTTGGTAAAAGGCTTACTTTACCTCTCCGTCATGACTACTAGTAACAGGTCTAGAGTCAGATGGCGCTGTCCCTTGTGCAGGAGCAGGCACATTACTTTCTACATCGTCAGCTATGGCTCGTTCGGGATCCATTTACTATATAAAAACACATTTTCATTGTGAGGATTCATCACACCATCGTAGTTCATAAATATGGCATGTATAGCTAGACTCGCAAATACTACGTTAGTCCTAGAATCGACTAAACCGTATCTCTGATACCAACCAAATGTAACACTCCTAACCCATATCCGTCACTAGGCTAAGGTTAATAGGCATTACTGGACATATCGGAACAATTTGCATTCATTTCATAATTAACATAGCATCAAAGTCTCACATCATTATAGAGTCCCTTACATAGGTCAATGAGACCTTAAACATGCTTTAGAAAGGGGTCGGGACTAAACCGAGCTCATACAAAATTTTTTAAAACTTAAACATTTTTCAAAGTTATAAAGGTCACACACCCGTGTGAGCAGGCCGTGTGTCTCACACGGCATTAGACATGCATGTTTTTCTAGGTTGTGGCAAAACAGGGCATATATACTGACTTGTCCACACAGCCACATGACACGCTTGTGAAAATTAGAGAGGATACTAACTTGGATCACACGACCAGTCACACACTTGTATGGCTAGACCGTGTTCGAAACTGACTTGGACACACGGCATAGCACACGCCCGTGTGTGTAACCATGTGGTCTACTCAGGCTCATTCGAAATGGCCCTTAAGCAACACGGCTGATGTAACACCCCTACCCGTATCCATTGCCGGAATAGGTACGAGGCATTACCAAAGTTTACTGAATATTTTCAGATAATTCTGAGTCATTTATTATTCATATTTTGAAAATAATCATAACGTCTCTTTATTGGGCCCTCGAAGCCCCAAACATACATTAAAAACCAACCAGAATTAAATCGGGATCATAAAAAAAATTTCGCAAAATCTTAAATTTTATTTTCATGTAAGTACTTACCATTTCAATACTTCTTATAATTAAACATGTTACTATTCAATCAACAGCTTGACACTTGTCTAAGCGTCAAACAACATCATTGTTAGTATACTTGCATATATTACATAAAAATTCAACATTTATATACTTATTTTCTTGACATGTTACACTTGAGTTTAATAATTGTCTTTACTTACATAATTTCCTTGTATTAACATATCAAAGATAATCATATATGTACATGTCATGAAACATATCATTCTCTTACCATTTCTTCATAAGTATATATCAATCATTTCATTATATCAATATTTCATGCACCATCATTTCCATATATTTTTTGTATATTTATTCCGGTAAAGTTTATATCAAACTTAACATAAATTATATTCCATGTACTTATTCTTATTTTGTTTAGCTATCTTCATAATTATTTCATACAACTATGTTGTACATATATTTCCATATGACCAGTTCTTGTAAACATTTCACACAACTATTTCATATAATCATTCGTCATCTGATACATATTACCTGAATATCAATTGTTCAATAGATGTCATCGAGTCTCCCATCCACGGTATTATTTATCTTTGACATGATGCCATAGTGTCTTTCAACTATGGTCTTACTCATTTTCTGTCATGTTGCCATGGTATCTTTCAACCATGGTCTTATTCATTTCTTGTCACACTGCCATGGTATCTTTCAACCATGGTCTTATTCATTTCCCGTCATATTGCCATGGTATCTTTCAACCATGGTCTTATTCATTTCATGTCAGGTTGTCATGGTATCTTTCAACCACGGTCTTACACATTTCATATCAGGTTGCCATGGTATCTTTCAACCATGGTCTTACACATTTCATATCAGAGAGCACACTCCCGCGAACCTCATCCTTATAGTGGGATTACCAGTCCAGGCTAAATCCCCTGTAATATAAACTCATAGAGTATTGTCGGGATTACCAGTCCAGGCTAAATCCCCTGCAACGACAATTACTCTAATGAGCTTAGATCTGAATTACCAGTCCAGGCTAAATTCGACCAGGCTAAATCCATTTACACGTATTCTTCGGGAGGGCTATATCAGGATAGGATCACCCATCAGGGCTAATCCTTTTTACCATCAATTCCTTTTCAGAGATCCATCGAAATTTTCTTTTATTCAACCGGGATTTCTTCCCCTTTTTATCAAATATATCAATGTTCCATCAATTTTCATACAATGAACATTCAAATTATTTTCACATCAATAACATACATTTCAAGCATTTAAGAATATAATTCAAGTTACACGAACTTACCTCATTGCTTGTTTGTGTTTATAATTTCATTAATTCGATATCTTTTCTTTTCTACGATCAAGTTTCATATTTGAGTCATCCGGATCTTTATAAATAAATTTGATTATCATTTTCATTCATTTCATATTCTAATGCATTTAATTAATGCTCTAGGCAAAATTACCATTTTGCCCCTAAACTTTTAATTAATGACGATTTCATCCTTAGGGTCAGGGAAAATAAAATTCTTGCAATTTAATCCTTACTTCCAGCTATTATTCTCATATGTATTGATAACAGTTCATGAATTCTATAAAATATCAAAATTTTCCATAATTTCAACACTTTTCAATTTAATCCCTAAAACATGTTTTCCCCCGATCTTGAAATAAATTAATAATTTCATTCAATTTTTTAATTTAAATAATAAAATAATTTATTTCATGCAATTTGGTCATTTCTGACATTTTTACAAAATTACCCATAAAGTTTTACTTTTATTCAATTTAGTCCCTGAGCCTAAAATATACAAATTAGTCATGCTAGATGAATATTCATACATATTTTTCCTCCTCCTCCTCTCCATTCCACATCCTTAATGTAGATAACACACTTGTAAGCCACATTATCCATAATTTTTATTATTTACTTTTATGAATATTTAAGCTGTCTATCTACGTCATAGTAACTAAATTATTTATATCTGGAGCTATAGAACTCAAAATTAAGATCCGATAATTTTCCCTACAACTAGACTCATATATCTTCTTATCATAAAATTTTCAGAATTTTTTGTTTAGCCAATAAGTACAGTTTATTCTTTAAAGTTACTCTTATTCTGCTGTCTGACAGTTCTGGCCCTTCTTCACTAAAAATTAATTATCTCCTTGTACTGAATTCGAATGATGTTCCTGTTTGTTTCTATTGAAAATAGACTCATTCAGTATTCTAAAAATATAAAATTAATCCCATAATTTTTTATATCCAATATTTTATGATTTTATAAATTCAAAATAGGAGAACTTGAAATCATTCTAACCTTGTCTCACAAAATTCATCATATCGCATGATTTACAATTCCATTGCTTACATAATTTCTTCTATAAGAAACTAGACTTAATAAGATTTAATTTCATATTTTATTCATTCTATAATTAGTTTTATAAAATTTTTGATGATTTTTCAAAGTTAGACTACTGCTGCCGTCTAAAACTGTTTTAGTACAAGATATTAATTACCATGTTATAACACCCTTATTTTCTTTTTCTACACCATTTCTCATCACTTTCTCTTATTTTCTCTTCACTAACATATCAAGAACATAGGACCTTATGTAAGAAAACTCTACTATAACATTATTTCCATGCTTTGTCAATAATAACAAACTTAAAAACATATTGAAATCTTGATATACTTACCTTGTTCTATTGATACTAATCTTTAACTTGACTTTCTCTCTCCTCCAGCTTCTATTTCTTGAATCTAACTTGATATTCTAACTCCCCATGGTCTCCTTAACAATTTTCTCTCTTAGTAGCTATGGAAATTCTTTTGATTTCTAGGTGAAAATGGTGAATTTTTGGTGGAAGGACCAAATTGTAAAGAAAACAAAATTTCTTTCTTTTCCTTTTCTTCTAACGTTGGTTGCATGGGAAAGGAAATGTGATGTTAATTCTTCATCTTTCCTTCCTTTTATACTAAATAAATAATAATATAATAATAATAAACATCTCATAAAAATATTAATAAAATACTATTTATCTAATTAACTAATTTAAAATATCATCAACATAATCATTACATTCTAGAATTCTCTCTCTTATTAATTGACCATTTTTCCCTTCATGATCTTTTAGAATTCCATCCTTGAGTCATCACTTAATTTGGTAAAATTGAAATTTAGTCCCTCATAATTTTTCACCTATTCAATTTGGTCCTAATTCATCAATTTTTCTTGGTTTCTAGATCATTCCACCCTTAAAATATTTGCACCATTAGTCCTTCAACTTTTTTATATTTACACTTCAACCCCTTAAATTTTGAGTATTTACTCTTGTGCATCCCATCTTTGCAATTTAGTCCTTTCTTGAATTAATATATCATAATATACTTCCCAATATTGACATAACTCAAAAATTCCCTTTTTGTCACTTTATTTCCTTATTTTACTATATCACGGATAATATTTTACTGTAAAAAAATTTTCGGGTATTACAGCTGAGACACACGCCCTTGTCCCTGCCTGTGTGGGTAAAAATAGGCCATTTACGATGCCATAATGCCACCCTTTAAGGGTCCTCCCCACAATTAACAAATAAGCATCAATTGCATATCAATTTTTCAACCAATTCACAGCCAAAACATACAACAAACATACCATATCATTAACCTCCAATTTCAACATTTGTATCCATTCCAAAACATACCAAAATCACATGGCAAACTCATTCTTTCAAACATATCCTTATCTCAATGTTTCACATACATTCTCATACCAAAATCATAACATTTCCACAACTAAATCATATTACCAACTTACCAAATTGACAATTTCTCACTAGGTCATTCATGCATATCAAATATGTCATTTCTTAACACAACTTATAAATTCACATCCAAACCAAATGACAACTTAAATCTAGCCATATCATATGGCATGATTTTTGCATCACAAACATATTCAAATACTTCTAGCCTATACATGACATACTTCAATATTTACACTTTCAAAATGTACCAAAATAGAGTTTGATAGCGTAGTGATGATCCTTGACATCCCCGAGCTTCCTATAGCTTCGAATCTATAAAACAGTTAAAAACACATACAAAGTAAGCTTTCAAAAGCTTAGTAAGCTATATACAAATAAACTCATCATATAACATATTTCTAAACCATTTCATTCATGTAGTTCAAAACAAAACATAACCACATATCTATAACTCTCATATAACTCAATTGTTCATAAATCACTTACACATAATACATTTCATACTCATATAATTCATACATATTTCATATTTCCACATATAAACATATACTTACTTTTCATTCTTAATCATAATGTACATTTCAAACGTACCTGAATTAGGATAAACATTCTCATATTCATTTATTTCTCGGAATGCCCGTTGAACTATTCGAAATCAATAAGGATACTCGGATAGCTCGAAAAGCTCGTACAATGCAAACGTCCTAAACGTGGTCTTACATGTAATAAAATATCGATGCCATTATCCCAGACAGGGTCTTACTCAAAATCAAATACGATATTGATGTCCCAGACATGGTCTTACACGTAAATCATAAGTATATGTCATGACATATGTATCCTAACTATTCCTATGGTTCGTACGGGGCTTTTCGGACGTCGTCACATTATTGGAACTTTCTTGGATATCATAAAATCAGCTCTTATATAGCCATTCATCACAGTTCAATGTCATATAAACAAAAATAAACCAACTCAAACACGTTTATTTGTGTATCGACTTACCTCGTACGAAAATGAACGGAAACGAGCAACTATTAACGACTTTCGTTTTTCCCCGACCTAATTCTGTTTTCTTTGGTTCTTGATATAAACACATTCAAATTTAACTCTTTTATTCAAAAAATCATTCAATTTAATCCATATCACATATTTAGGGCATTTTACAAATTAGCCCTCACATTTTCACATTTTGACACTTTAGTCCCTAATTCACAAAATCACAAAATACACAAAATTTCCACACACTTGCTTAGTCGAATATACATGGTGTTCATGTAAGCCCACACATTTCATTTATTTCACATTTTAGTCCCTCAAAATATCATTTATACAATTTAGCCCAAATTACTCAAATTCATCAAAAATTCAAAGACAAAATATATTAACCCAACACATATCTTTCATTTTTCATCCTTTAACAACACAAAGCTCACAATTTCATCAATGGATGAACTCAAAATCATCAAAAAAATCAGAAATTGAGACATGAGCTTGATAGATTACTATGCAACGATCACAAAAACATAGAAATTATCAAAAATCGAATCAAAACCATACCTTAATCAAGTAATCAAAGTGTCAAACCCTAGCAAGCTTTTTTTTCTTTGATATTTTCAGTAAGTGATGTTAAAATGATAAATAAAATTCATTTTGTTTTATTATAATAACCATAATTATAATAATTACTAATTTAAACTTTATAATTTAAACATATAATTCATATTCATGAAGGCCATTAATGTCCACTCAATAATTTAATGTTTTATTAACCATATAAGGACCTCTCAGTTAAAAAGCCATAGCAAATAAGTACTTTTAACATATGGAACCTGACTTTTTCATTTTACGCGATTAGGTCCTTTTATCAAATTGAGCACACAAACGATTAATTTTTCATACAAAACTTTCACACATGCTTAACCACATACTGTAATCATAGAAAATAATATTTAAATATTTTTTAACTTGAATCTGTGATCCCAAAACTACTATTTCGACTAGGGTCTAAATCGGGCTGTTACAGTTTACCAACTGTGATCTCGTCTATGTTAGCTTAGAGATTTGTGAGAAAGGGTTGTGAAGCTTACCTTGCTTATGTACTTGATACAAAAGTAACAGAAACAAAGACGAAATCAGTACTAGTTGTGTGCGACTATCCAGATGTATTTCCCGAAGAGTTACCGGGTTTACCACCTACCAGAGAAGTTGAATTTGGTATTGAATTAGTACCGAGAACAACGCCGATATTAATAGCTCCATACAAAATGGCCCCGACAGATAGGGGTTTTGCTAGACCGAGTTTCTCTCACTGGGGTGCACCGGTGTTATTTGTGAAAAAGAAAGATGGTAGGATGAGAATGTCTATTGACTACAGATAACTGAATAAAGTGACTTTAAAGAAAAAATTACCCTCTACCACAGATTGATGATTTGTTTGATCAGTTAAAAGGGGCAACTGTGTTTTTGAAAATCGATTTGAGATTGGGTTATTACCAGGTGCAAGTGTAAGACTCGGATGTGCCAAATACTGTAATTAGAATAAGGTACGAATACTACGAATTTCTTATTATGCCTTTCAGACTAAGAAATGCACCTACTATTTTCGTGGACTTGATTAATCAGATTTTCAGGCCATATGTAGGCTGATTCATAGTTGTGTTTATTGATGACATTTTAATTTACTCTTATGGTGAATCCAAATATGTCGAGCATTTGAGAATTGTGTTACAAACTTTGAGAGATAAACAGTTATTTGTGAAGTTCAGCAAATGTGAGTTTTGGTTAAAAGAGGTTAGTTTTTTTAGACATGTAGTTTCAACCACGGGTATCTGAGTTGACCCGAACAAAATTTTTGCGATTATAGATTGGAAGCCTCCGAGAAATGCATCTGAAGTCTGAAGTTTTCTAGAACCAACTAGCTATTATAGATGATTTGTAAAAGGCTTTTCAATGATTGAGATTTCGATGACGCGATTGCTTCAAAAAGATGTTAAATTTGAGTGGTCAAAAAAGCGTCAGTAGAGTTTTGAACAGTTGAAAGCATTGTTGACAGAGGCTCCAGTATTAGTTCAGCCTGAGTCGGGTAAAGAATTCATAATTTTTAGTATGCATCATTAAATGGCCTAGGTTGTGTTTTGATGCAGGAACGCAAAGTTGTAGCTTATGCCTCAAGAAAGTTGAAGCCACACGAAAAGAATTACTGACGCATGATCTTGAGTTAGCTGCGATAGTGTTAGAATTGAAAATATGGCATCATTACTTGTTTGGTGAGAAATGTCATATTTATACAGACCATAAAAGCTTGAAATATCTGATGACTCAGAGAGATTTGAACTTGCGACAACAGAGATGGTTAGAATTGCTAAAAGACTATCAATTGGTAATTAACTATCTTCCGGGGAAAACAAATGTAGTTGCTGATGCATTGAGCTGAAAGTCCTTATTTGATTTGCATGCTTTGAACACACAATTAACATTGTCTCATGATGGTTCGGTAGTAGCTGAACTAAAAGCAAGACATTATTTTGACATCAGATTTGTAAGGCTAAAAAATTTGATAATGAATTGCAAGCAAAACAAGCTCAGTGTGAGTCAACTTCTGATTTCGAGTTTCAAATAGGGCCTGATGACTATTTGAAGTTTTGTAATAGAATATGTTTACCAAGAAATTTTGAACTTATTTGGTGTAACGAAATATTGGGTTCAAACATGGGCTTTAGCAAAAATTTTGGTTTTAAGTGAATAAAACCCTGGGTGCTTGGATGAAGGCCTTTTAAATTATTGTGATAAATAAATGACACAAAGAAGCATATGGTCTAGTGGTTGTGGCGTCATTAAGGTTGCAAGGGAGCCTAGGTTCAAGTCTTGGCTCTTGCAATTTATTTTGGTTTTTCTTTTAAAGGAACCTAGACTTTGGCCTATAGACCTTATAATTAATTGAGGCTAAAATGGTGACACAAAGAGCCTTGTGGTGTAGTGGCAAGGTGGCGTGTTGTGTAACTGTGAGGTTTAAGGTTCAAGTCTTGGGATGTGCAATGGGGTATTTATTTTGCTGTTTGGGCTATGTAGGAGGTGGAGTTGGACTGGAACTCTGTGGTTGAAGTGGTCATATAAAAAAAGGAATTTTTCTAATGGTTGAAAGTAATCGCACATCGGGAAGCTAACATGGGAATTGGTGAGAAGCTGGCTTTAAATAGAGTGAAGAAGATGAGTTGGTGATGACTGGTTTTAGGAGGGATTATTTCATACCTGCTTAACCAAGGTTGGTGATCGTGGACTTCGAATCGTTCTCATTAACAAGTGTGTATTCACGCCCTTCTTTGTTGGAAGTTGGCAAAAGCAGAAAAGCTAAAACCGCGGCATTCGGGCCCTCACGAATGTGAGACTGCACGAGGGGTGAACCGAGCCCAAAAATTATGGGCGATAGACTGTAGAGGCGGCCACGAGCGTTCTTGTGTGCTGCGGCTGTTCTGTGCCTCGATGGGCTCATGAGCCCACTTGTATAAACTTCACTGTTAAATGGGATGTAGATAGACTTGTCATGTTGCGCACACAACTAGGTAGTTTTGGGCCACATTGGGCCGTGTGGGCACAATGAGCTCGTGGGCCTCACACGGATTAAATCTGTAATTTTTGATAATTATTGAACTGGGCTATGTAGGTCACATAGCCATATATAAATTTAGGCTAAATGGGCCATACGAGGGTGTGGGCCCACTTGGGCCGAGTAATGGGTCTTGTGCCCATTTACATTATTATGATCATTTAGGTTATCTGTGTCGCTGAGGCGACTGTAGACCTTCGGAGAGGTCATTATCTGAGTTGAAACCCCAATATTTGTAAACTTATAGAAATACCCCTGTAGTGTAAAATGACCGTAATACCCCTATATGGTAAAATGACGATTATGCCCTTATGTTCCATATGACTGATGTGCTCATGATTTACATATATGATTGTGTTGAGTATAACTTTGCATGCATGTAATATTTATGACATGACATATTGCATGGGGTTGGGTTATTATGGACGGAGGAAGTGTACAGCCTGTAGCCGTTCTGTATAAGGCTTTAGCCTTTCTGTGATACTTATGGCTTATAGCCATTCTATTAACTGGCAGTGTTGCTGTGATATTTACGGCCTTTAGCCATCTTGTCTACGGTTTTGAGTCGTCCTGTCTACGGCGTTGAGCCATCTTGTTGACTTAGTGCCGCAACTGGTGCTAAGCTTGGTATGTTGGCTGGGTGGGTCGATTTTATCCCCGCATGATGTGTTGGTTGGTACGGGTGGTGTGTTGGTTGGACTGGGCTGGAAATCTATCTGCATATCTGTATCTGATACTAATTCAGTACTGGGCTTAGGCCCACTTGATTCTGTTAATGGGCTAGGCCCAACTGTTACTGATTTTGAGAATGGGCTAGGCCTAATTGATTTTGATGAGGGCTGAGACCCAAGTGAAATTGTACTAGGCTTTGGCCCACACACATTATTCTGTTACTGTAATGGGCTCTAGCCCAGACTGATTCTGAATTCTGTCTGTTTACTAACTGTTTTCATAAATTCACCCCGTTTATTAACTATGCAGGTAATCCCCAGCATTAGGAGGATCGATGCTGTAAGGGACTCGGAGGTGGCCACACAACTGTTATTGTTTCTGTCTTTCTTTTAAGTTATTTATTTATAAGTACTTATATTTGATCTGGGTTGTAACAAGGCCTCTTTTAATTTCTGGTTCTAAATTTGGAATTTTATATATTGTTTTATAACTGCTGGAGTAGAACACGATTTTCTTTTCCAAAACAATAACTATTTTTCAAAATATCATGTTTTCGTAAAACTTTAAATTAAGCTTCTGCAGCAAATAAAGTTTTAAAGGTAATAATATTTTACAAGAGAATGACTTTTAATAAACCAACGGAAACTGAGGTTTTCACAAGTTTTAAAATGACCAGAGGTTTTAAATAGTAAGAAGGGTTTTCAATGAGAACATGGTTTTCAAAAAACACTTCAATGTGACACGCCAAATTTCGCCATAGCATCTAGGCTGGGTTTGGGGTGTTACATTTAGTGTTATCAAAAATAAGTTGCAAAACTCGACTGTGGAATGGGTTTTAAAATTTGATTTTTGAAAGAATTGTTTCAAAAAGGTTTGAAAAGATTTGAAGTATTTGAAATGCTTTTCTGAATATTTTCCTGAAAGTGTGGTTACCGAGTCTCCGATGCCGAATCCGTGAGTATTCTGTTAGACTGTACTTAAAGTTAGATTTTGTATTTATTCAGTGTATGTTCTGGAAATCAGATTTTTTTTAAGTTTGCAACAGTACTGTGATGGATTCCGAAGGCTAGCAAGGTCGCGAGGAGTTGCCCGTCTCCCCGAAACATGAGATGCTACAAGAAACTGTATTTAAGGTAAGTCCGCTAACTTTAGGTAACAATAATCCAGAGCTTGGTACGGAGGCACTGTGTAACAACCCCTACCCGTATCTGTCGCTGGAATAGAGTACAAGGCATTACCAAGAAGAACGAAACACTTATAGATAATTTAAATACATTTTCATAACAATTTGTCTCGATTTCATACTATTTCGTATTTAAGCTTTATTCACTAAAGTCTTTGAAATATCATCTTTATGCAAATAACACACATGCGGTACATAATTCCGTAGTTATAAATGAACACATTTATCAAACATATTCCATGTTTTTATATATATATCATAGTCTCAAATTTACATGTATCAATTACCATCACTTCCTCGTATTTCAGACAAATACGTGTAACAATTCATAAATATGCAATTCACTAACTCTTCTTGCCAATCATGATTTAAATTGCCAAATCACTTATTGAGCCCAATTTCAATGTACACTAAAATCTATCATATAAATTTGGATGTACGTATTCATCAATAAATTCCATGTACAGATATCATCATCTCTTATTTCCACATACATTTACTTCCACATTCATGAATTCAAATAGCATATACAAGACATACCAATGTATTTCAGGTACGTTTTCATGATATTTCATTTCGAACTCAGATTATTTCATACTAGAAGTTTTCTCATTAACTCATTTGGAATACCAATTCATACGGATAATACACTCAAGGCGTAGAAATATATAATCACAAATGAACTCATTCATCAATCGGGTTTTATGCTCATGTCTCATCAACTCGTATTTCCTTATGTCACATAATTCCATGTAATACTTACCAAACTTTTTCAAATTAGTGAACATCTTACGGAATTGGTCTGCACCGGTATGCACTGAATTTCACTGACAATCATTGATGCCATAGCATAGCTATGGTCTTTTCACTAGAATGCCATAGCTCAACTATGGTCTTACATTTTATACACATATCACACCGATGTCTTATCCCAGATATGGTCTTACACAGAAATCACTTGTCACTTGTAGCCGAAGCTATCAATATTCACTGATCAGGTAGCCGGAGCTACCATTTTTCACTAATCAAGTAGCCGATGATCAGGTAGCCGAAGCTACCACTTTTCATTGATCAGGTAGCCGAAGCTACCACTTTTTACTTGCCATTTGTCCTTGATCAGATAAGTGTAGCTGAAGCTATCACTTATCACTTTCGTTTGTCCTTGATCAGATAAGTGTAGCCGAAGCTATCACTTATCACTTTCACTTATCCTTTATCAGATAAGTGTAGCCGAAGCTATCACTTATTACTTTCACTTGTCATTGATCAGATAAGTGTAGCCGAAGCTATCACTTATCACTTGTTGCCATGGTCCAACCATGGTCTTTTCCTTCAATTCATCTTGTCATTGAATTGTAATGCTCAATTTGATAATTTATTCAATTTTCATGTTTTTACATTATTCATGATTTTATCATCAATACATATAAAATAACACATCATGAAATTCATAAAGTTAACAAATGGTCACTAAAATTTAGTTATACAAACTCACAAGTACGATTTTTGTATTATAACGATATTCATAATTTCATAATAAATATTCCAAATAAAACAATATATCATTTCTAATTCAACATTTATCGATTATAATCGGGAATGTGATCAATTCATTCATATATATATATTTACTTTTCCTCCTCCTCCTCTCCATCCACATCCTTAGTATAAATAACACACTTGTAAGTAACATCATCCATAATTTTCACTATTTACTTATGTGAATATTCAAGCTGTCCATCCGTGTCATAGTCACTAAATCATTTTTATCTTGAGCTACAGAACTCGAAATTAAGATCCATAAATTTTCCTAGAAACTAGACTCATATGTTTTCTTCCCATAAAAATTTCATAATTTTTGGTTTGGCCAATTAATACAATTTATTCATTGAAGTCTCCCCTGTTCTGTTGTCTGACAGTTCCGACCCTTCTTCACTAAAAATTAATTGTCTTCTCGTACAGAATTCGAATGATGTTCTCGTTTGTTTACCTTGAAAATAGACTCATTCAGGATTCTAAACATATAAATTTAAGCCCATAATTGTTTTTATACAATTTTTGATGATTTTCCAAATTCAGAACAGGGGAACCCGAAATCATTCTGACCTTGTCTCACAAAATTTATCATATCTCATGATTTACAATTCCATTGCTTACATAATTTCTTCTATAAGAAACTAGACTCAATAAGCTTTAATTTCATATTTTATTCATCCTCTGATTCCATTTCTAAAATTTTTAGTGATTTTTAAAAGTTAGACTACTGCTACTGTCCAAAACAGTTTTAGTGCAAAGTGTTGATTTCCATTTTTCCCCAAATTTCACAATTCATACAATTCAGTCCTTACTCAATTAACCCCTTAATTAAGATAATTTTATCAATTAATACTTTTCCTAGACATTAGAAGTTATTTCATAACTATTGAAATTCAGAATTTCCACATGAAACTTTAACTTCAAACTCTTTTACAATTAGGTCCTAAACATTCACTTTCTATTCAATTCTTTCAATAAAATCAGCATATAAACAATTTAAAGCTCTAATTACATGCCAAATCATCATATATTTCCAGCACATATTCATAGCAACTTTCAATTTCTTTCATAGAATTAAAAACTAATGAATTCAACAAGTGGACCTAGTTGTAAAAGTCACAAAAACACAAAAATTTCAAGAAATTATCAATAATTGAACTTACTTGAATTAAAAATATGAAAAAACAGCTTGAAGGAACTCTTCCATGGTGTTTTTGCTGATGAGAATGCAGAAAAATAAAGAGAAATCTAGATAATTCCACTTTAGTCCTAGCTTTATTAAGTAAATTTTGCAATTTTCCAATTTTTCCCTTAATTCTCCTTATTTTCTTGCTGATTTCATGCCTTGATGTTCAGCCCAAAGAGACCTTGGGTCTATTTTCCTTTTAAACCCTCTTTCTTTTATCATTTAAGCTATTTAATCATTTCTCACAATTTTGCATTTGATACAATTTAGTCCTTTTTGTTCAATTAACTATCAGAACTTTAAAATTTCTTGACGAAACTTTAATACTAACTTATTAACGCTCCATAAATATTTATAAAAATATTTATGGCTCGATTTAAAATTCTCGAGGTCTTAATACCTCGTTTTTCGATTCTAATTATTTTAATATTTATTTTTAGTACGTTATTCACTATTTTAATTTTTTTCCTAACTTCACATTTAACTTATACTCACTAAATGAATAATATTTCCTACTCATTTGTCGGATTTAGTGATCTCAAATCACTGTTCTGACACCACTGAAAATTAGGCTGTTACAACTCTCCCCCCTTTAGGGATTTTCGTCCCCGAAAATTTTATTAGAAAAAGTTGCTTTCAATATTCATGAAATACTTTTACTAACTTCTCAAAATCACAATTCGGTTTAACCTCGAATATTATTTTTTTTTCCAGTCACCTTTGAACTCTAGATGTGACAGCCCAAAATTGACCCTAGCCGGGAAGTGGTTTCGGGACCGCTAAACCGAGTCACCGAAAGGTTTGAATGTGATGTTTATTGTCTAGAATATGTAATCATGAATGTGTAAAAATTTCAAGCTTCGATTTAGTCGATTGCATGTGAATTTAGTCAATAGGACTTATATGAGAAAATTTTAAAATGTGATAGGTCAATGCATGAGGACCTATTAGTGCATGTGGAAGAAAAAGGGGACTTGCATGTCAAATTCCCCCTCCCTAATATGTAGTGGCCGGCCATGCTATAGGTGGAAACATGTCTCCAACATGTTATGCTAGTGATGCATGTTAAGAATAATAAAATAATAAGCATGGTGATTAAATAATGAAAGAAGGGTGATGGAGAAAAAAAAAAAAGTACATGGTCTCACCCCCCCTTGTTGCCGTGAATTGAAGAAAGAAAACAAAAAAAAAAAAAAAGAGTTCATTCTTAAACATCCTTGGCCGAATAGAGGAAAGAAAGGAAGGGGAAAAAGGCTTGAGAAAAATCGGCTATGGTGGTGGTTAGACTAAGGTATGTTTGATGTTGTCTTTGAGATGCATGCATGTTTTAAATAGCCCATGTTTAAACTTTGAATCTTGTTGATAACATGAGCAATCGGTCATGAGAAAGTGTTCAAGGAAAAGGTTGTTGATGAAAGAAATTAATGTGTTAAGGGATTATATGAAACTTATTCATGTTTATATATGTTATATGCAACGAAAATGGTTGATGATTTTGGAGGTGATTAGCTTGAATCGGCCACGGTATATCCATAAACACGATCTATGCTTGTTATGTTACTCATGGTTAAAACAATTCGGCTAGGACATTCGGCCATGGATGGTTGTATTTCTTTGATGTTGTTTTTGATGCCTTAGGGCATTGAGAGTTGATTATAGATGAGGTGAGCTTCTTGATTTAAAAATTTGATGGATGTTAAGCTAATTGGGCAACCAAAGGTTCAATATTTTTGTTATGAGGTCATATGTGCATTCGGCCATGGTCTTTGCTTGAATATGAGAATTGTAATGTGATTTTCCTAAATTGTCTATGAATTTGGTTGTTGATTTCATGGTAATGGTATATTGAATCCATGAGAATTTAGTAAGGTTGCATTCGGCAACTTACTTGAAATTAAAAATCGATGTCTAAGCTTAGGTGATTTCGATGATGATATATGTGTGTATACATAAGTATATTTAGTTGATTCGGCTTTGGTAGTTGCATGAGATTATTAGCCGAATATACTAACATACATGTACATGTGAGATTGGATTGTAAATATTTAGCAAGGTGGTTAAACTAGTTAAATTATTGATATAGCTCAAGGAGCTAAAGGAGGTGAATCGAGCAAAGGCAAAGAAAAGGTTATCGAGTAGCCGAGTTGGAACCGTCTTACCCAACACGAGGTAAGTCATTAAGCATGTAGTTGGTATTATTTCAATGGTCATAATGTTGTGTATTGATGCTGAATGGAATGAATAAATGTACATATATATATGCATGTACGTATGTGATGATGAAATTGTTGAATGAAATAAATGAGGTGAGATGTAATGAGTTGTTGATCTCGGCACTAAATGTGCGGGATAACCATTTATGACCATGAGATTGGTGCTAAGTGCGCGGGATTAAATTGTACAGCACTAAGTGTGCGATTCTACTTTGTTGCACTAAGTGTGCGAAATGAATATGATGCACTAAGTGTGCGAATTGACCATGCGGCACTAAGTGTGCGGGTTTGACTATGTAGCACTAAGTGTGCGATTTGATTACGTGGCACTAAATGTGCGAGTTGATTATATAGCACTGAGTGTGCGGGCTCAATATACATTCGTGAATCATTATGGACACTATGTGTGCGACACTATTGAGCTGATCGCGGACAGCGGATCGGGTAAGTGTCTTGAGGACATGGCTAATATATGCTATGCGTATACTTGGTGTTGAGCTCGGTAAGTTGAACCTATGTGACAACTATACTTGAAGTCACGTACATAAAAATTTATCGTAGGATGGGTGAAAGGCCGTTTTGTGGTTTGATTGTAACGAAAATAAATTGATTTATGAAAATGCTTCAATGTCCTATTGATGAGTATATGAATTGTGAAGGCATGAATTGATATGAAATTGAATCGGTAGGTTGGTGGAACTATGGTATGGTTCGGTATGGATGGAGTAAATTGTCTCATTCCATTTTATTCCTCTTGTGATAATGTTATTGATGTATAGTAGAGCATTGCTTATGACTTACTGAGTTATAAACTCACCCGGTGTTTCCTTGTCACCCATTATAGGTTGCTTGGACTCATCAATTTTTACGGGGTCGGGCCGTCAACGAAGTCATCACACCAGATAGCTAGTTTTGGTACTTTCTTCTTAGTGTGCTTAGAAGATCATTTTGGCATGTATAAGTTAGTACGTTGTGTTTGAATTATGGCATGTAAACTTTAAGCCATGCGAAAATGGCACGAATGTTCGATTGAGTTGGATCGAGGGTAGGCATGAAATGGACCTAGTTACTTTCGTAACAGATGCTGGCAGCAGCAGTGTCATGAGATTGAAAAATCACTAAAAATAGTAGGAGTGGAATTAATTGATGAATAAATTATGTAATCGAAGCTCGATGAGTCTGTTTTCATGAGGAAGTAACGAAAAGATCATATGGGCAGTATATTAAGAGATAATCAGATTTTAGTGGGACAGGGCCAGAACGGTTTCTGGATTCCCTGCTCCAACTTTGGAAATTCATTATAAATTAACCAGAGATAATTAGGGGTCGTACCATATATGTGCAGATTCCTCTCTGAGTCTAGTTTCCATAGAAACAAACGGCAACAGTATTGAAGCCCCGTGCAGGGAGATATCCCAGTCGTAATGGGCAAAGGTCAGTGTAGTCGACCCCTGCAACTTGGGGAACTTTGACTAATAAACTGTACTAATTGGCCCAACCAAAAATTCTAGAAAAAAATACATAGATGGGCACATGAGTCTAGTTTCTGGGAAAAATTACGAAACTGATTTTCGAGTTACGAAACTCAAGATATGAATTTTAAAACGACTAGTACACAGATTGGGCAGTGTCTGGAAAATAAATTTTGTAAGAGGGTAAAGCCAGTCAACACCTCGTGTTCGACCCCGATGACGGTTTCGGGTTTGGGGTGTTACATTTTATTGGTATCAGAGCTATGGTTTAGTCGGTTCTAGGACTTCCATAGCACGTATGAGACTAGCTATACATGCCATAATGTTAATGTTTAAAAGGGTGATGACTTCTGACGGTTGAAATGTTTTTGTCTTGATTAGTAAATGGATCCCGGTGAAGAAAGAACCCTAGCGGATGACGTTGAGAGCGTAGCGGCTGCTCCTGCACAAGGGACGCCGCCTGTTGAACCCCAGTCATCTGCGAATAATCAAGGTGAGGGGGCTAAACAAGCCTTCTTTACCATGATGAATGAGTGGGTCGCGCAATATGCCCGAGCCAACCCGGCTGTCCAACAATTCCCAAATTTGAATAACCCACCCCAAGAGCCTGTAAGGCCGTCAGTCGCTGATCCTGTGAGGCTGAGTAAGCTACCTGTAGACTTGATTAGGAAGCGTGGGGCCGAGGAGTTCAAGGCCATAGTAACTGATGATGCCGAAAGGGCCGAGTTCTGGCTTGATAACACCATTCGGGTGTTCGATGAATTGTCATGCACACCCGATGAATGTCTAAAATGTGCTGTATCTTTGTTGCGAGACTCAGCCTACTATTGGTGGAGGACATTGATTTCCATAGTCCCGAACGAGCGAGTAACTTGGGACTTCTTTCAAACGGAATTTCGGAAGAAATTTATTAGCCAACGGTTCATTGACCAGAAGCGTAAGGAGTTCTTGGAACTCAAGCAAGGCCGTATGACTGTATCTGAATACGAACATGAATTCGTAAGACTTAGTAGGTATGCCCGGGAGTGCGTAGCTGATGAGGTTGCTATGTGCAAAAGATTTGAGGAAGGATTGAACGAAGATTTAAAGCTACTAATGGGTATTCTGGAAATAAAGGAATTCGTAACACTAGTCGAACGAGCCTGCAAGGCGGAGGAACTTGGAAAGGAGAAGAGGAAGGCTGAATTTGAAGCTAGAGATTATCGTAAAAGATCGACGGGTAAAGCTCCGTTCTCAGCTGTGAAGAAGTTCAGGGAGGACATTAGTAAGTCGAGGGCGACTACGGGAATTTCCATCAGGGCAAGACCATCGATGGGCTCCCGAGCTACTTCGGTAGCTAGTGTGGGCAATAATCGGCACGAGAAACCTGAATGTCCCCAATGTGGAAGACGACACCTAGGTGAATGTTGGGGCAAGTCTACTAACAGGGCCTGTTACGGATGCGGTTCGAAGGACCACTTCATTAGAGATTGCACGGAGCTGGATGAGAAGAATAAGATTCAAGGTGCAAGACCTAGTGGAGTGACATCTAGAGGTAGACCACCGAGAATTTTTGGAGGCAGGGGTGGTAGTCAGAGGGGGCTTCTGATACGGCCGATCGCGCCGAGAACCGTGCTCCTGCTAGAGCATATGCCATTCGCGCACGAGAGGAGGCATCCTCCCCCGACGTCATCACTGGTACCTTCACTCTCTTTGATACTAATGTGATTGCATTGATTGACCCTGGTTCTACTCATTCATATGTATGCGAAACCTTAGCAACCAGTAAGACTCTACCTGTTGAGTCTACTGAGCTCGTAATTCGAGTATCAAACCCTTTGGGTCAATGCGTACTTGTTGATAAAGTGTGTAAGAGATGCCCTCTATTAATCCGAGAATCCTGTTTTCCGGCTGATTTGATGCTTTTGCCGTTCGACGAGTTTGATGTTATTCTTGGTTTGGATTGGTTAACCGCGCATGATGCGGTTGTGAATTGCAAAAGCAAGACTATCGATTTGAGGTGCGCAAATAACGAAATAATCCGAGTTGAGTCTGCGGACTTAAGGGGGTTGCCAGCTGTAATATCAGCAATGTTGGCCCAGAAATATGTAAGGAAAGGGTGCGAAGCATACCTCGCGTATGTACTTGATGACAAGGAGTTAGAAAAGAAACCCGAATCGGTGCCGGTGGTTTGTGAATACCCGGATGTTTTTCCTGAAGAGTTACCGGGTTTGCCACCTGTTCGGGAAGTAGAGTTTGGAATTGAGCTTGTACCTGGAACTACGCCAATTTCGATCGCTCCGTATCGTATGGCACTAACTGAGTTAAAAGAGTTGAAAGCTCAGTTGCAAGAATTGACGGATAGAGGTTTCGCTCGACCGAGTTTCTCGCCTTGGGGTGCACCAGTATTGTTCGTGAAAAAGAAGGACGGAACCATGAGGTTGTGCATTGACTATCGTCAACTGAATAAAGTGACGATAAAGAATAAGTATCCGTTACCGCGTATAGATGATCTGTTCGATCAATTAAAGGGAGCATCGGTGTTTTCAAAGATAGATTTGAGATCGGGTTATTATCAGTTACGGATTCGAGATTCGGACGTACCCAAAACTGCTTTCAGAACGAGGTACGGTCACTATGAGTTCTTAGTGATGCCGTTTGGGCTCACTAATGCCCCTACGGTGTTTATGGATTTGATGAATCGGATCTTTAGGCCGTACTTGGATCGGTTCGTAGTTGTGTTTATTGATGACATCTTGGTCTATTCAAGAGATGAGGCCGAACATGCTGAGCATCTGAGGCTAGTGATGCAAATTTTGCGGGATAAGCAGTTATATGCTAAGTTCAGTAAGTGTGAGTTCTGGCTAAGAGAGGTTAGCTTCTTGGGTCATGTGGTATCCGCATTGGGTATTCGGGTTGACCCGAGCAAAATTTCAGCCATACTTAACTGGAAGCCTCCGAGAAACGTTACCGAAGTCCGGAGCTTTCTAGGGCTCGCCGGTTATTACCGACGATTTGTCAAAGGTTTCTCGATGATAGCCACACCAATGACGAAGCTACTTCAGAAGGATGTTAAGTTCGAATGGACGGAGAAATGTCAGAAAAGCTTCGATCAACTGAAAACTCATCTGACTAAAGCTCCAATTTTGGTGCAACCCGAATCGGGTAAAGAGTTTGTCGTTTATAGTGACGCATCCCTACTCGGGTTGGGTTGTGTATTGATGCAAGAAGGTCGAGTTGTGGCCTATGCGTCGAGACAATTGAAGCCACACGAGAGAAATTATCCGACCCATGATCTCGAACTAGCCGCCATTGTGTTTGCATTGAAAATATGGCGACATTATTTGTTTGGTGAGAAGTGCCATGTGTTTTCGGATCACAAAAGTCTCAAATATTTGATGACTCAACGGGACTTGAATCTGCGACAAAGACGTTGGCTTGAATTGTTGAAGGATTATGAGCTTGTCATTGATTACCACCCGGGAAAGGCTAATGTGGTTGCGGACGCCTTAAGCCGGAAATCACTGTTTGCTTTGCGAGCGATGAATGTACACCTGTCTGTTCTACCTGACAATGTGTTAGTAGCTGAATTAAAAGCCAAACCATTATTGACTCATCAAATTCATGAAGCTCAGAAAGTCGATGATGAATTAGTTGCAAAACGAGCTGAGTGTGTTCCAAACAAGGAATCGGAGTTTCAGATTGATGATGATGGTTGTTTGAGGTTTAGAAGTCGTTTGTGCGTTCCAAGGAATTCGGAACTCATTCCGATGATCCTGAACGAAGCCCATTGTAGCCGAATGTCAATTCACCCGGGGAGCACGAAAATGTACAACGACTTGAAACGTCGATTTTGGTGGCATGGTATGAAGCGAGACATCTCCGACTTTGTTTCGAGATGTTTAATATGTCAGCAAGTGAAAGCGGAACATCAAGTGCCTTCAGGGTTACTTCAGCCGATCATGATACCCGAGTGGAAATGGGACCGAGTCACAATGGACTTTGTGTCCGGACTGCCATTGTCCGCAAGTAAGAAGGATGCGATTTGGGTTGTTGTTGATAGGCTGACTAAGTCGGCTCACTTTATCCCCGTGCGTACGGATTTCTCATTGGATAAACTAGCCGAGTTGTATGTTTCTCAGATTGTGAGATTACATGGAGTACCTATTTCTATCGTGTCGGATAGAGATCCGAGATTCACCTCGCGATTTTGGAAGAAATTGCAAGAAGCTTTGGGTACCCAGCTGCATTTTAGCACCGCTTTTCATCCCCAAACCGATGGTCAATCCGAGCGGATAATTCAGATACTCGAGGATATGCTGAGATGCTGCATCCTTGAGTTTAGTGGTTCATGGGAACGGTATGTACCTTTGATTGAATTCGCTTACAACAATAGTTTTCAATCAAGTATTAAGATGGCACCTTACGAGGCTTTGTACGGTCGTAAATGCCGTACACCATTGTTTTGGACCGAGCTTGGTGAAAGTAAAATTTTCGGAGTTGATTTGATTAAAGATGCTGAACAGAAAGTAAAAGTAATCCGTGAAAGTTTGAAGGCAGCCACAGATCGTCAGAAATCGTATGCGGATCTGAAACGGAAGGACATTGAATATCAGGTGGGAGATAAAGTGTTCCTTAAAGTTTCGCCTTGGAAAAAGGTACTTAGGTTTGGCCGTAAGGGCAAGTTGAGCCCGAGATTCATTGGGCCGTACGAAATCTCCGAACGAGTGGGGCCAGTTGCGTATAGATTGATTTTGCCCCCTGAGCTTGAAAAGATTCACGATGTCTTTCATGTTTCGATGCTTCGACGCTATCGATCTGATCCGTCGCATATAATTAGCCCATCAGAGGTTGAAATTCAAGCCGATATGAGTTATGAAGAAGAACCGATACGTATCCTAGCTCGTGAGGTGAAAGAGTTGCGAAACAAAAGGGTTCCGTTGGTTAAGGTGTTGTGGCTCAAACACGGGATCGAGGAAGCAACCTGGGAACCCGAGAGCTCGATGAAGGAACGATATCCAAACCTATTTACTGGTAAGATTTTCGAGGACGAAAATTTCTTAAGTGAGGGAGAGTTGTGACAGCCCAAAATTGACCCTAGCCGGGAAGTGGTTTCGGGACCGCTAAACCGAGTCACCGAAAGGTTTGAATGTGATGTTTATTGTCTAGAATATGTAATCATGAATGTGTAAAAATTTCAAGCTTCGATTTAGTCGATTGCATGTGAATTTAGTCAATAGGACTTATATGAGAAAATTTTAAAATGTGATAGGTCAATGCATGAGGACCTATTAGTGCATGTGGAAGAAAAAGGGGACTTGCATGTCAAATTCCCCCTCCCTAATATGTAGTGGCCGGCCATGCTATAGGTGGAAACATGTCTCCAACATGTTATGCTAGTGATGCATGTTAAGAATAATAAAATAATAAGCATGGTGATTAAATAATGAAAGAAGGGTGATGGAGAAAAAAAAAAAGTACATGGTCTCACCCCCCCTTGTTGCCGTGAATTGAAGAAAGAAAACAAAAAAAAAAAAAAAGAGTTCATTCTTAAACATCCTTGGCCGAATAGAGGAAAGAAAGGAAGGGGAAAAAGGCTTGAGAAAAATCGGCTATGGTGGTGGTTAGACTAAGGTATGTTTGATGTTGTCTTTGAGATGCATGCATGTTTTAAATAGCCCATGTTTAAACTTTGAATCTTGTTGATAACATGAGCAATCGGTCATGAGAAAGTGTTCAAGGAAAAGGTTGTTGATGAAAGAAATTAATGTGTTAAGGGATTATATGAAACTTATTCATGTTTATATATGTTATATGCAACGAAAATGGTTGATGATTTTGGAGGTGATTAGCTTGAATCGGCCACGGTATATCCATAAACACGATCTATGCTTGTTATGTTACTCATGGTTAAAACAATTCGGCTAGGACATTCGGCCATGGATGGTTGTATTTCTTTGATGTTGTTTTTGATGCCTTAGGGCATTGAGAGTTGATTATAGATGAGGTGAGCTTCTTGATTTAAAAATTTGATGGATGTTAAGCTAATTGGGCAACCAAAGGTTCAATATTTTTGTTATGAGGTCATATGTGCATTCGGCCATGGTCTTTGCTTGAATATGAGAATTGTAATGTGATTTTCCTAAATTGTCTATGAATTTGGTTGTTGATTTCATGGTAATGGTATATTGAATCCATGAGAATTTAGTAAGGTTGCATTCGGCAACTTACTTGAAATTAAAAATCGATGTCTAAGCTTAGGTGATTTCGATGATGATATATGTGTGTATACATAAGTATATTTAGTTGATTCGGCTTTGGTAGTTGCATGAGATTATTAGCCGAATATACTAACATACATGTACATGTGAGATTGGATTGTAAATATTTAGCAAGGTGGTTAAACTAGTTAAATTATTGATATAGCTCAAGGAGCTAAAGGAGGTGAATCGAGCAAAGGCAAAGAAAAGGTTATCGAGTAGCCGAGTTGGAACCGTCTTACCCAACACGAGGTAAGTCATTAAGCATGTAGTTGGTATTATTTCAATGGTCATAATGTTGTGTATTGATGCTGAATGGAATGAATAAATGTACATATATATATGCATGTACGTATGTGATGATGAAATTGTTGAATGAAATAAATGAGGTGAGATGTAATGAGTTGTTGATCTCGGCACTAAATGTGCGGGATAACCATTTATGACCATGAGATTGGTGCTAAGTGCGCGGGATTAAATTGTACAGCACTAAGTGTGCGATTCTACTTTGTTGCACTAAGTGTGCGAAATGAATATGATGCACTAAGTGTGCGAATTGACCATGCGGCACTAAGTGTGCGGGTTTGACTATGTAGCACTAAGTGTGCGATTTGATTACGTGGCACTAAATGTGCGAGTTGATTATATAGCACTGAGTGTGCGGGCTCAATATACATTCGTGAATCATTATGGACACTATGTGTGCGACACTATTGAGCTGATCGCGGACAGCGGATCGGGTAAGTGTCTTGAGGACATGGCTAATATATGCTATGCGTATACTTGGTGTTGAGCTCGGTAAGTTGAACCTATGTGACAACTATACTTGAAGTCACGTACATAAAAATTTATCGTAGGATGGGTGAAAGGCCGTTTTGTGGTTTGATTGTAACGAAAATAAATTGATTTATGAAAATGCTTCAATGTCCTATTGATGAGTATATGAATTGTGAAGGCATGAATTGATATGAAATTGAATCGGTAGGTTGGTGGAACTATGGTATGGTTCGGTATGGATGGAGTAAATTGTCTCATTCCATTTTATTCCTCTTGTGATAATGTTATTGATGTATAGTAGAGCATTGCTTATGACTTACTGAGTTATAAACTCACCCGGTGTTTCCTTGTCACCCATTATAGGTTGCTTGGACTCATCAATTTTTACGGGGTCGGGCCGTCAACGAAGTCATCACACCAGATAGCTAGTTTTGGTACTTTCTTCTTAGTGTGCTTAGAAGATCATTTTGGCATGTATAAGTTAGTACGTTGTGTTTGAATTATGGCATGTAAACTTTAAGCCATGCGAAAATGGCACGAATGTTCGATTGAGTTGGATCGAGGGTAGGCATGAAATGGACCTAGTTACTTTCGTAACAGATGCTGGCAGCAGCAGTGTCATGAGATTGAAAAATCACTAAAAATAGTAGGAGTGGAATTAATTGATGAATAAATTATGTAATCGAAGCTCGATGAGTCTGTTTTCATGAGGAAGTAACGAAAAGATCATATGGGCAGTATATTAAGAGATAATCAGATTTTAGTGGGACAGGGCCAGAACGGTTTCTGGATTCCCTGCTCCAACTTTGGAAATTCATTATAAATTAACCAGAGATAATTAGGGGTCGTACCATATATGTGCAGATTCCTCTCTGAGTCTAGTTTCCATAGAAACAAACGGCAACAGTATTGAAGCCCCGTGCAGGGAGATATCCCAGTCGTAATGGGCAAAGGTCAGTGTAGTCGACCCCTGCAACTTGGGGAACTTTGACTAATAAACTGTACTAATTGGCCCAACCAAAAATTCTAGAAAAAAATACATAGATGGGCACATGAGTCTAGTTTCTGGGAAAAATTACGAAACTGATTTTCGAGTTACGAAACTCAAGATATGAATTTTAAAACGACTAGTACACAGATTGGGCAGTGTCTGGAAAATAAATTTTGTAAGAGGGTAAAGCCAGTCAACACCTCGTGTTCGACCCCGATGACGGTTTCGGGTTTGGGGTGTTACACTAGAATAAATGTTGGAACTTATTGTCAAAATTCTAAATTACCCTCTTAGGAACACATATACTTAGCTGATCTGTCAAATTAAAAAAAACTCTGTACCTACTGAAATGATCATACAGATCTTTCTTTGTGAAATGATTAACCATAAACTAAATAACATTTTCCTTTCTGATGTTAATGACAATCCCAATTCGAAATCTATAGCCATTCTATCTCATATCACACTAGTATTATCACTGACTGCAATAATCCTGAATGCTCTTGATATTCGGCTTGAACTCAAAAATATTTATGTAGCGCTCTTGCAATCACTAGCACATCTAACACACAAGAAGATAATAAAGATCTTGATAATTCCTCAGAGAAAGCCAAAAGAAAAACACTGCTTACCTACTAAAAACATCATAACAAAGATAATATATTTTCCGCATGTATAAAATAAAATCATAATCAGTAGAAACATAAGAATAGTCTCATATAAATTTTTACCATCGACTTCATTCCAACATATTAGAATAAAATTCCAAAAAGATGAAGAAATACTGATCATAAATCGACCAGACCAACAGGGCTTTTGTCTAACATCATAGTTAGCTAGCATTCTCACAACATAAGAACTCCATCAAAAACTGAACAACCAAACACATATATTTGATGATAAAAGAATATATATAATACCCAGAAAAGATCATCATATTCATTTCAACTATAATTGTCACACACACAGACATCTTTACTATTCAATTATCATTTCTCTGACTAATTCTATCATCATGAACCCTGCATCATTCCATTCACTAACAAAAACCAATTCGGGAAGAACTTCAGCAACCACATACTTTAGACATCGTATCGGAATAAGTCGATTAGCCAAGGTTAACTTTTTCTTTAACCGTGACATTATGTAATCTGAATGATCTTTAGAATAATCTGATATCTTTTTCAAAACTGTATTCACTTGTCAAACTATTTTTAACTCCGTCTGCATTATTAATTATTTCACTACTGTACTCTTTAGTTTCATACTTGTGAACTATTCAACATAATTCTCGTGAATTTTCGTTATAAAATACCACATTCATAAGGGGGTGAGGTCGTAAAGCCTCTAACTGGACTCTCATAAATACATACATAAGATTTAGCATTTATCATCAACATCATATCCTTACAATTACATAATTCACTTCAAGCAAATTAACATACATAATTATGTTACATGAACTTTTCAATTATCATTTTTAAACAAGTGTACTTAAACATACATTCCATGAATTTTGAGTAAGTTCACTCATAGCATTTACTTAATCAAACAAGTCAGGCACATAATATCATATGAATGTCACACAAACAGAGATGCGCTCATCACAAGATAAACTTTCATTTCATTTCACTTTTCCCATATTTCTCGATTTATGACTAGTTCATTTCGTACCTCATCACATCCATATCATGAACTCTTTTTCATACCTTTTCAAGTTTCAACTCATCTTAAACACATTCTTACTCAGACACCTTAGTGTCACTTTCAACAATTTATGAAATAGCTCGATTGAAAAGTATTTCTGTCTATATGTAAAATAAAGATTAGACCGGATCATAAACATCACACTACCACAGATTTATATGGCATGTATTTCTAGACTTCACATATGCTATGTTCGGTCCGAGAACCGACTAAACCGTAGCTCTAATACCACTAATTGAAACAACCCCTACCCGTATCTGTCGTTGGAATAGAGTACGAGGCATTACCGAGAAGCACGAAACACTTATAGATAATTTAAATACATTTTCATAACAACTTGTCTCGATTTCATACTATTTCGTATTTAAGCTTTATTCACTAAAGTCTTTGAAATATCATCTTTATGCAAATAACACACATGAGGTACATAATTCCGTAATTATAAATGAACACATTTATCAAACATATTCCATGTTTTTATATATATATCATAGTCTCAAATTTACATCTATCAATTACCATCACTTCCTCGTATTTCAGACAAATACGTGTAACAATTCATAAATATGCAATTCACCAACTCTTCCTGCCAATCACGATTTAAATTGCCAAATCACTTATTGAGCCCAATTTCAATGTACACTAAAATCTATCATATAAATTTGGATGTACGTATTCATCAATAAATTCCATGTACAGATATCATCATCTCTTATTTCCACATACATTTACTTTTTACATTCATGAATTCAAATAGCATATACAAGACATACCAATGTATTTCAGGTACGTTTTCATGATATTTCATTTCGAACTCAGATTATTTCATACTAGAAGTTTTCTCATTAACTCATTCGGAATACCAATTCATACGGA
>NC_053434.1:63412115-63552030 GCF_007990345.1 Gossypium hirsutum
TCGCACACTTAGTGCATCATATTCATTTCCACACTTAGTGCCAACAAAGTAGAATCGCACACTTAGTGCTGTACAATTTAATCCCGCGCACTTAGCACCAATCTCATGGTCATAAATGGTTATCCCGCACATTTAGTGCCGAGATCAACAACTCATTACATCTCACCTCATTTATTTCATTCAACAATTTCATCATCACATACGTACATGCATATATATATGTACATTTATTCATTCCATTCAGCATCAATACACAACATTATGACCATTGAAATATACCAACTACATGCTTAATGACTTACCTCGTGTTGGGTAAGACGGTTCCAACTCGGCTACTCGATAACCTTTTTCTTTGCCTTTGCTCGATTCACCTCCTTTAGCTCCTTGAGCTATATCAATAATTTACTAGTTTAACCACCTTGCTAATATTTACAATCCAATCTCACATGTACATGTATGTTAGTATATTCGGCTAATAATCTCATGCACTACCAAAGCCGAATCAACTAAAATATTATGTATACACACATATATCATCATCGAAATCACCAAGCTTAGACATCGATTTTTAATTTCAAGTAAGTTGCCGAATGCAACCTTACTAAATCTCATGGATTCAAATACCATTACCATGAAATCAACAACCAAATTCATAGACAATTTAGGAAATCACATTACAATTCTCATATTCAAGCAAAGACCATGGCCGAATGCACATATGACCTCATAACAAAAATATTGAACCTTTGGTTGCCCAATTAGCTTAACATCCATCAAATTTTTAAATCAAGAAGCTCACCTCATCTATAATCAACTCTCAATGCCTAAGGCATCAAAAACAACATCAAAGAAATACACATCCATGCGAATGTCCTAGCCGAATTGTTTTAACCATGAGTAACATAACAAGCATAGATCGTGTTTATGATATACCGTGGCCGATTCAAGCTAATCACCTCCAAATCATCAACCATTTTCGTTGCATATAACATATTAACATGATAAGTTTCATATAATCCCTTAACACATTAATTTCTTTCATCAACAACCTTTTCCTTGAACACTTTCTCATGACCGATTGCTCATGTTATCACAAGATTCAAGTTTAACATGGGCTATTTAAACATGCATGCATCTCAAAGACAACATCAAACATACCTTAGTCTAACCACCACCATAGCCGATTTTTCTCAAGCCTTTTTCCCCTTCCTTTCTTTCCTCTATTCGGCCAAGGATGTTAAGAATGAACTCTTTTTTTTTTTTGTTTTCTTTCTTCAATTCACGGCAACAAGGGGGGTGAGACCATGTACTTTTTTTTTTTTCTCCATCACCCTTCTTTCATTATTTAATCACCATGCTTATTATTTTATTATTCTTAACATGCATCACTAGCATAACATGTTGGAGACATGTTTCCACCTATAGCATGGCCGGCCACTACATATTAGGGAGGGGAATTTGACATGCAAGTCCCCTTTTTCTTCCACATGCACTAATAGGTCCTCATGCATTGACCTATCACATTTTAAAATTTTCTCATATAAGTCCTATTGACTAAATTCACATGCAATCGACTAAATCGAAGCTTGAAATTTTTACACATTCATGATTACATATTCTAGACAATAAACATCACATTCAAACCTTTCGGTGACTCGGTTTAGCGGTCCCGAAACCACTTCCCGGCTAGGGTCAATTTTGGCTGTCACAACTCTCCCTCACTTAAGAAATTTCGTCCTCGAAATCTTACCAGTAAATAGGTTTGGATATCGTTCCTTCATCGAGCTCTCGGGTTCCCAGGTTGCTTCCTCGATCCCGTGTTTGAGCCACAACACCTTAACCAACGGAACCCTTTTGTTTCGCAACTCTTTCACCTCACGAGCTAGGATACGTATCGGTTCTTCTTCATAACTCATATCGGCTTGAATTTCAACCTCTGATGGGCTAATTATATGCGACGGATCAGATCGATAGCGTCGAAGCATCGAAACATGAAAGACATCGTGAATCTTTTCAAGCTCAGGGGGCAAAATCAATCTATACGCAACTGGCCCCACTCGTTCGGAGATTTCGTACGGCCCAATGAATCTCGGGCTCAACTTGCCCTTACGGCCAAACCTAAGTACCTTTTTCCAAGGCGAAACTTTAAGGAACACTTTATCTCCCACCTGATATTCAATGTCCTTCCGTTTCAGATCCGCATACGATTTCTGACGATCTGTGGCTGCCTTCAAACTTTCACGGATTACTTTTACTTTCTGTTCAGCATCTTTAATCAAATCAACTCCCGAAATTTTACTTTCACCAAGCTCGGTCCAAAACAATGGTGTACGGCATTTACGACCGTACAAAGCCTCGTAAGGTGCCATCTTAATACTTGATTGAAAACTATTGTTGTAAGCGAATTCAATCAAAGGTACATACCGTTCCCATGAACCACTAAACTCAAGGATGCAGCATCTCAGCATATCCTCGAGTATCTGAATTATCCGCTCGGATTGACCATCGGTTTGGGGATGAAAAGCGGTGCTAAAATGCAGCTGGGTACCCAAAGCTTCTTGCAATTTCTTCCAAAATCGCGAGGTGAATCTCGGATCTCTATCCGACACGATAGAAATAGGTACTCCATGTAATCTCACAATCTGAGAAACATACAACTCGGCTAGTTTATCCAATGAGAAATCCGTACGCACGGGGATAAAGTGAGCCGACTTAGTCAGCTATCAACAACAACCCAAATCGCATCCTTCTTACTTGCGGACAATGGCAGTCCGGACACAAAGTCCATTGTGACTCGGTCCCATTTCCACTCGGGTATCATGATCGGCTGAAGTAACCCTGAAGGCACTTGATGTTCCGCTTTCACTTGCTGACATATTAAACATCTCGAAACAAAGTCGGAGATGTCTCGCTTCATACCATGCCACCAAAATCGACGTTTCAAGTCGTTGTACATTTTCGTGCTCCCCGGGTGAATTGACATTCGGCTACAATGGGCTTCGTTCAGGATCATCGGAATGAGTTCCGAATTCCTTGGAACGCACAAACGACTTCTAAACCTCAAACAACCATCATCATCAATCTGAAACTCCGATTCCTTGTTTGGAACACACTCAGCTCGTTTTGCAACTAATTCATCATCGACTTTCTGAGCTTCATGAATTTGATGAGTCAATAATGGTTTGGCTTTTAATTCAGCTACTAACACATTGTCAGGTAGAACAGACAAGTGTACATTCATCGCTCGCAAAGCAAACAGTGATTTCCGGCTTAAGGCGTCCGCAACCACATTAGCCTTTCCCGGGTGGTAATCAATGACAAGCTCATAATCCTTCAACAATTCAAGCCAACGTCTTTGTCGCAGATTCAAGTCCCGTTGAGTCATCAAATATTTGAGACTTTTGTGATCCGAAAACACATGGCACTTCTCACCAAACAAATAATGTCGCCATATTTTCAATGCAACACAATGGCGGCTAGTTCGAGATCATGGGTCGGATAATTTCTCTCGTGTGGCTTCAATTGTCTCGACGCATAGGCCACAACTCGACCTTCTTGCATCAATACACAACCCAACCCGAGTAGGGATGCGTCACTATAAACGACAAACTCTTTACCCGATTCGGGTTGCACCAAAATTGGAGCTTTAGTCAGATGAGTTTTCAGTTGATCGAAGCTTTTCTGACATTTCTCCGTCCATTCGAACTTAACATCCTTCTGAAGTAGCTTCGTCATTGGTGTGGCTATCATCGAGAAACCTTTGACAAATCGTCGGTAATAACCGGCGAGCCCTAGAAAGCTCCGGACTTCGGTAACGTTTCTCGGAGGCTTCCAGTTAAGTATGGCTGAAATTTTGCTCGGGTCAACCGAATACCCAATGCGGATACCACATGACCCAGAAGCTAACCTCTCTTAGCCAGAACTCACACTTACTGAACTTAGCATATAACTGCTTATCCCGCAAAATTTGCATCACTAGCCTCAGATGCTCAGCATGTTCGGCCTCATCTCTTGAATAGACCAAGATGTCATCAATAAACACAACTACGAACCGATCCAAGTACGGCCTAAAGATCCGATTCATCAAATCCATAAACACCGCAGGGGCATTAGTGAGCCCAAACGGCATCACTAAGAACTCATAGTGACCGTACCTCGTTCTGAAAGCAGTTTGGGTACGTCCGAATCTCGAATCCGTAACTGATAATACCCGATCTCAAATCTATCTTTGAAACACCGATGCTCCCTTTAATTGATCGAACAGATCATCTATACGCGGTAACGGATACTTATTCTTTATCGTCACTTTATTCAGTTGACGATAGTCAATGCACAACCTCATGGTTCCGTCCTTCTTTTTCACGAACAATACTGGTGCACCCCAAGGCGAGAAACTCGGTCGAGCGAAACCTCTATCCGTCAATTCTTGCAACTGAGCTTTCAACTCTTTTAACTCAGTTAGTGCCATACGATACGGAGCGATCGAAATTGGCGTAGTTCCAGGTACAAGCTCAATTCCAAACTCTACTTCCCGAACAGGTGGCAAACCCGGTAACTCTTCAGGAAAAACATCCGGGTATTCACAAACCACCGGCACCGATTCGGGTTTCTTTTCTAACTCCTTGTCATCAAGTACATACGCGAGGTATGCTTCGCACCCTTTCCTTACATATTTCTGGGCCAACATTGCTGATATTACAGCTGGCAACCCCCTTAAGTCCGCAGACTCAACTCGGATTATTTCGTTATTTGCGCACCTCAAATCGATAGTCTTGCTTTTGCAATTCACAACCGCATCATGCGCGGTTAACCAATCCAAACCAAGAATAACATCAAACTCGTCGAACGGCAAAAGCATCAAATCAGCCGGAAAACAGGATTCTCGGATTAATAGAGGGCATCTCTTACACACTTTATCAACAAGTACGCATTGACCCAAAGGGTTTGATACTCGAATTACGAGCTCAGTAGACTCAACAGGTAGAGTCTTACTGGTTGCTAAGGTTTCGCATACATATGAATGAGTAGAACCAGGGTCAATCAATGCAATCACATTAGTATCAAAGAGAGTGAAGGTACCAGTGATGACGTCGGGGGAGGATGCCTCCTCTCGTGCGCGAATGGCATATGCTCTAGCAGGAGCACGGTTCTCGGCGCGATCGGCCGTATCAGAAGCCCCCCTCTGACTACCACCCCTGCCTCCAAAAATTCTCGGTGGTCTACCTCTAGATGTCACTCCACTAGGTCTTGCACCTTGAATCTTATTCTTCTCATCCAGCTCCGTGCAATCTCTAATGAAGTGGTCCTTCGAACCGCATCCGTAACAGGCCCTGTTAGTAGACTTGCCCCAACATTCACCTAGGTGTCGTCTTCCACATTGGGGACATTCAGGTTTCTCGTGCCGATTATTGCCCACACTAGCTACCGAAGTAGCTCGGGAGCCCATCGATGGTCTTGCCCTGATGGAATTCCCGTAGTCGCCCTCGACTTACTAATGTCCTCCCTGAACTTCTTCACAGCTGAGAACGGAGCTTTACCCGTCGATCTTTTACGATAATCTCTAGCTTCAAATTCAGCCTTCCTCTTCTCCTTTCCAAGTTCCTCCGCCTTGCAGGCTCGTTCGACTAGTGTTACGAATTCCTTTATTTCCAGAATACCCATTAGTAGCTTTAAATCTTCGTTCAATCCTTCCTCAAATCTTTTGCACATAGCAACCTCATCAGCTACGCACTCCCGGGCATACCTACTAAGTCTTACGAATTCATGTTCGTATTCAGATACAGTCATACGGCCTTGCTTGAGTTCCAAGAACTCCTTACGCTTCTGGTCAATGAACCGTTGGCTAATAAATTTCTTCCGAAATTCCGTTTGAAAGAAGTCCCAAGTTACTCGCTCGTTCGGGACTATGGAAATCAATGTCCTCCACCAATAGTAGGCTGAGTCTCGCAACAAAGATACAGCACATTTTAGACATTCATCGGGTGTGCATGACAATTCATCGAACACCCGAATGGTGTTATCAAGCCAGAACTCGGCCCTTTCGGCATCATCAGTTACTATGGCCTTGAACTCCTCGGCCCCACGCTTCCTAATCAAGTCTACAGGTAGCTTACTCAGCCTCACAGGATCAGCGACTGACGGCCTTACAGGCTCTTGGGGTGGGTTATTCAAATTTGGGAATTGTTGGACAGCCGGGTTGGCTCGGGCATATTGCGCGACCCACTCATTCATCATGGTAAAGAAGGCTTGTTTAGCCCCCTCACCTTGATTATTCGCAGATGACTGGGGTTCAACAGGCGGCGTCCCTTGTGCAGGAGCAGCCGCTACGCTCTCAACGTCATCCGCTAGGGTTCTTTCTTCACCGGGATCCATTTACTAATCAAGACAAAAACATTTCAACCGTCAGAAGTCATCACCCTTTTAAACATTAACATTATGGCATGTATAGCTAGACTCATACGTGCTATGGAAGTCCTAGAACCGACTAAACCATAGCTCTGATACCAATAAAATGTAACACCCCAAACCCGAAACCGTCATCGGGGTCGAACACGAGGTGTTGACTGGCTTTACCCTCTTACAAAATTTATTTTCCAGACACTGCCCAATCTGTGTACTAGTCGTTTTAAAATTCATATCTTGAGTTTCGTAACTCGAAAATCAGTTTCGTAATTTTTCCCAGAAACTAGACTCATGTGCCCATCTATGTATTTTTTTCTAGAATTTTTGGTTGGGCCAATTAGTACAGTTTATTAGTCAAAGTTCCCCAAGTTGCAGGGGTCGACTACACTGACCTTTGCCCATTACGACTGGGATATCTCCCTGCACGGGGCTTCAATACTGTTGCCGTTTGTTTCTATGGAAACTAGACTCAGAGAGGAATCTGCACATATATGGTACGACCCCTAATTATCTCTGGTTAATTTTATAATGAATTTCCAAAGTTGGAGCAGGGAATCCAGAAACCGTTCTGGCCCTGTCCCACTAAAATCTGATTATCTCTTAATATACTGCCCATATGATCTTTTCGTTACTTCCTCATGAAAACAGACTCATCGAGCTTCGATTACATAATTTATTCATCAATTAATTCCACTCCTACTATTTTTAGTGATTTTTCAATCTCATGACACTGCTGCTGCCAGCATCTGTTACGAAAGTAACTAGGTCCATTTCATGCCTACCCTCGATCCAACTCAATCGAACATTCGTGCCATTTTCGCATGGCTTAAAGTTTACATGCCATAATTCAAACACAACGTACTAGCTTATACATGCCAAAATGATCTTCTAAGCACACTAAGAAGAAAGTACCAAAACTAGCTATCTGGTGTGATGACTTCGTTGACGGCCCGACCCCGTAAAAATTGATGAGTCCAAGCAACCTATAATGGGTGACAAGGAAACACCGGGTGAGTTTATAACTCAGTAAGTCATAAGCAATGCTCTACTATACATCAATAACATTATCACAAGAGGAATAAAATGGAATGAGACAATTTACTCCATCCATACCGAACCATACCATAGTTCCACCAACCTACCGATTCAATTTCATATCAATTCATGCCTTCACAATTCATATACTCATCAATAGGACATTGAAGCATTTTCATAAATCAATTTATTTTCGTTACAATCAAACCACAAAACGGCCTTTCACCCATCCTACGATAAATTTTTATGTACGTGACTTCAAGTATAGTTGTCACATAGGTTCAACTTACCGAGCTCAACACCAAGTATACGCATAGCATATATTAGCCATGTCCTCAAGACACTTACCCGATCCGCTGTCCGCGATCAGCTCAATAGTGTCGCACACATAGTGTCCATAATGATTCACGAATGTATATTGAGCCCGCACACTCAGTGCTATATAATCAACTCGCACATTTAGTGCCACGTAATCAAATCGCACACTTAGTGCTACATAGTCAAACCCTCACACTTAGTGCCGCATGGTCAATTCGCACACTTAGTGCATCATATTCATTTCGCACACTTAGTGCAACAAAGTAGAATCGCACACTTAGTGCTGTACAATTTAATCCCGCGCACTTAGCACCAATCTCATGGTCATAAATGGTTATCCCGCACATTTAGTGCCGAGATCAACAACTCATTACATCTCACCTCATTTATTTCATTCAACAATTTCATCATCACATACGTACATGCATATATATATGTACATTTATTCATTCCATTCAGCATCAATACACAACATTATGACCATTGAAATAATACCAACTACATGCTTAATGACTTACCTCGTGTTGGGTAAGACGGTTCCAACTCGGCTACTCGATAACCTTTTCTTTGCCTTTGCTCGATTCACCTCCTTTAGCTCCTTGAGCTATATCAATAATTTAACTAGTTTAACCACCTTGCTAAATATTTACAATCCAATCTCACATGTACATGTATGTTAGTATATTCGGCTAATAATCTCATGCAACTACCAAAGCCGAATCAACTAAATATACTTATGTATACACACATATATCATCATCGAAATCACCTAAGCTTAGACATCGATTTTTAATTTCAAGTAAGTTGCCGAATGCAACCTTACTAAATTCTCATGGATTCAATATACCATTACCATGAAATCAACAACCAAATTCATAGACAATTTAGGAAAATCACATTACAATTCTCATATTCAAGCAAAGACCATGGCCGAATGCACATATGACCTCATAACAAAAATATTGAACCTTTGGTTGCCCAATTAGCTTAACATCCATCAAATTTTTAAATCAAGAAGCTCACCTCATCTATAATCAACTCTCAATGCCCTAAGGCATCAAAAACAACATCAAAGAAATACAACCATCCATGGCCGAATGTCCTAGCCGAATTGTTTTAACCATGAGTAACATAACAAGCATAGATCGTGTTTATGGATATACCGTGGCCGATTCAAGCTAATCACCTCCAAAATCATCAACCATTTTCGTTGCATATAACATATATAAACATGAATAAGTTTCATATAATCCCTTAACACATTAATTTCTTTCATCAACAACCTTTTCCTTGAACACTTTCTCATGACCGATTGCTCATGTTATCAACAAGATTCAAAGTTTAAACATGGGCTATTTAAAACATGCATGCATCTCAAAGACAACATCAAACATACCTTAGTCTAACCACCACCATAGCCGATTTTTCTCAAGCCTTTTTCCCCTTCCTTTCTTTCCTCTATTCGGCCAAGGATGTTTAAGAATGAACTCTTTTTTTTTTTTGTTTTCTTTCTTCAATTCACGGCAACAAGGGGGGTGAGACCATGTACTTTTTTTTTTTTTTCTCCATCACCCTTCTTTCATTATTTAATCACCATGCTTATTATTTTATTATTCTTAACATGCATCACTAGCATAACATGTTGGAGACATGTTTCCACCTATAGCATGGCCGGCCACTACATATTAGGGAGGGGGAATTTGACATGCAAGTCCCCTTTTTCTTCCACATGCACTAATAGGTCCTCATGCATTGACCTATCACATTTTAAAATTTTCTCATATAAGTCCTATTGACTAAATTCACATGCAATCGACTAAATCGGAGCTTGAAATTTTTACACATTCATGATTACATATTCTAGACAATAAACATCACATTCAAACCTTTCGGTGACTCGGTTTAGCGGTCCCGAAACCACTTCCCGGCTAGGGTCAATTTTGGGCTGTCACACAAACGGAGTAAGCTTTCATAAGCTTAGTAAGTTTTAAGCAGTGCAAACAATTAAATGCAATTATACTTCGATTATTCAATTTCTCAAAAGGCCATTTTCTATGTATATTACCATTTGGCCGAATATACACAAGCACATAATGCACATTCAGCATTCTTATAACATTTAATCTGAATTCATATAACATAAATAAATCAAATACTTTCACACCTTGACTGAATGTATCATGGTCATAGATATAGTTATAACATTTATTCACATATGTATCACATTATACACTCATGATTTCATTCAAATCGAACTCACATATGAGTACATAGTGCGTACCTGGCCCACTTAACGTATTGAATGTATTCATTTGTCAAACTAATACGAGGTGCCTTAACCTTAGACTTTTATTCATTCACTGGCATTTCACCTGCTAGGCTCGAGGCTCGATATCATTTCACCGGCATTATAGCCTGCTAGGCTCGAAAGGCCCGAATAATTTCTCACCGGCATAATAGTCTGCTAGGCTCAAAGGCCCTAATATAATACCAGCACTAGGCCTGCGGGATTTAACCCGGATATAATACCAGCACGAAGCCTGCGGGATTTAAACCGGATATATTACCAGCACGAAGCCTGTGGGATTTAACCCGGATATAATACAAGCACGAAGCCTGCGAGATTTAACCCGGATATCATATTTCGATAAACAATTCACCTGTTCTTTCCCACTTTCATAACTTATACTTCAATCATGTATAATTGAAACACATATCTATGAACAAAGATTTTCATCCTTTCAACCACATAGGGTTTAATTTCACATTGGAACACATATCTTAGTACATCAGTTAATAGCATCAAATTCGACTAGATATGCTAGTCACATATGGCTCATAACTTAAATTTAATGTTCGTTCAACACAAAGAACATATGTATATTTTCACTGAAGCATCATCTCAATACAATACATCTTGCTCACTGATTCGTACGCAACCATTCAAATTAGCAATTATAAGATGGTTCCGCACATAGCCCGTCCTTATCGATAATTTACGATGGTTTTACCCTTACTCACCTATATGACATAGGCATTTTCACCTATGCTTCTCAATTCACATTCATGATTCAATTCCAATCGATTTAACATGCATAAGTACATATCGCATACTTGACCAACTTAATGTATTGAACGAAATCGATTGTCGATTTAACACAAGGTTTCATAGTTGAACATAAACATGAAACCGTTTCTTATATGTTCGATTCACATCAATCATCAAATTCATTTAATTCACATGTACTTAATTAGGTTGTTCGTACCTGAATAATTTACTTTACGGAACGAATCCACATATTGTAATATCTCTACTAGCACATATACGGCATAGTTTATTCATTGTAACACTCATTTAGTGCATCAAATTTCCAAATCCAATTCAACTTAAGCATAATAGCCATAATCGGCTTATAGCCTTAAATCATTACATATTTGACACATTATCTAAATAAAATTTACATTCTCTTTGCCATATTAATTTAACTCTTAGGCATATAAAAAGGAATCAAACTTAAACACTTAAGAACTTACCTCGAATGTTGCCGAACGATTACAACGGCTATTCGATTACTTTCTCTTTTCCCTTATCTGAATTTGCCCCTCTATGCTCTTGAGCTTAAATTCAACAATTTTAAACTTAGTCATTATTCGACTATTCAAGCATCACTTTCAAAATATTATATATATATATTCAACTTCCACACCTACAGATCATAGTAAGCTTATAAGAAATCAATAAGCAACTCATTAACAAATTTTTGTCAATGTTTACCACATAATCAAAATTTCACTGTAAGTTGTCTTCCTGAGCAATAGTCACTAAATCATTTATAACTGTAGTTACAAAACCCCAAATCAGTTTCCATTAATTTTCCTTGAAAATATACTCATATATATTCCATCCATAAAATTTTCAGAATTTTTGGTTTGGCCAATCAATACCATATTTTTCTTAAAGTTTCCCTTTTTTCACTGTTTGACTAATCTGACCACTCTTCACTACGAATCAAATTTCTTATTGTACAGAATTAAAAATATGTTCTTGTTTATTTCATTTGAAACTAGACTCATTAAGGAGTCTAAGAATATAAACTTCATCTTATAACCATTTTTGTACAATTTATAATGATTTTATAAAAACAGAACATAGGATCTAGAAGTCATTTTGACCCTGTCCCACATCACTTCAAATATCTCATTATTGGAAATTTTTTTGCTTACACGGTTTCTTTTATAAGAAACTAGACTCATTAAGCTTTAATTACATAATTTATTATTCTTCTAATTCATCTCCCACAATTTATGGTGATTTTCCAAAATCACATTATTGCTGTTGTCCCAAGCAGATTTGTTACCAAATCACTCTTTCACACATACCTTGCATGCATGTTATTTAAACATGCATATCACAAATCAATCATCACATACCTATGATTTAGCTTAAGCATAATCTCTATTTCATCATTTTAAAGCACAAACATTACTCAATATTATCCAAGTTCACATTCGGCCATAATACACACAACATGTTAGCCGATTTTAATTCCCCCTTAGCATCTAAGGCACATGCATGCTCATTTGCTTGGCTCAACTTCACCTATCTTCCATTTTCATCAAAAGAACATGAAACAACAACCATTTCCCTCATTTCAATTCATGACTGAATGTTCACAACACAACCAAAAAATCAAAATATGCTTCATGAGTTAAGGTAGAATCAAGAAGAACTCACGAACATCAAAATAGAAGCAAACTACCATGAACTTACCTTGCACCTTCTTCCCCCTAGTGGCCGAATTTGTCAAGAGCTTTCTCCTTTATTGCTCTCCATTTTTCGGCTATGAAGAACAAAGATGGACAAAACTTTGTCCTTCACTTCCTTTTGTTATTTTATTACTCTTTTTTTTATGACATAAAATGACACATATCAATTAGTACCATAACTTCATGTCTTAATTTATTATTATTAAGTGCACATGTTGTCTAGCACCAACATGATGGTCTGCCACTACACATAAAATGGGAGGTTTGACATGCAAATCCTCCTATTTTGCTCTACAAATTATTTGGCCAATACAAATTAGCCTATAGCATTTTCAGAAATTTTCACATAAGTCCTATTTCATAATTTCACTCACAATTGACAAAATCAAAGCATGAAATTTTCACACTGCACTTTCACATGAAAGAAAATATAACATCTAATTATTTTTGTGACTCGGTTTTGTGATCCCGAAACCACTTTCCGACTAGGGCCAAATTAAGGCTATCACATAATGAATTTGATGTAATCCTTGGGATGGAATAGTTAACTTCTCATAGTGTTGTAGTGAAATGTGGGAGAAAAGTTATTGAGTTGAAATGTGAATACGGGAATATTCTTTGGGTTAGACTAGATGAGTCAGATAATTTACCCTTGATAATATTGTCTTTGACTGCTGAGAAATATTTGAGGAAAGGATATGAGGCTTATCTCGCTTTTTTGTTTAATACTCAAGTGTCTGGATTGAAGATAGAATTAGTACCAGTGGTTTGTGAGTTTACAGACGTGTTTTTAGAGGAATTACTCGGATTACCTCTAGTGAGGGAAGTTGAGTTTGGAATTGAGTTGGTCCCCAATACGACACCCATCTCGATTGCTCCGTTAGGATGGCTCCTATAGAGTTAAAGGAGTTGAAAGCTCAACTACAAGATTTAACTGACAAGCGCTTCGTGAGACCGAGCTTTTTCCCATGGGGTGCTCCGGTGCTCTTTATGAAAAAGAAAGATGGGTCGATGAGGTTATGTATCGACTTTAGATAGCTCAATAAGGTAACAGTGAAGAACAAGTATCATTTGCCAAGGATCAATGACCTATTTGATAGTTAAAGGGAGCCACTGTATTTTCCAAGATTGACCTGAGGTCAGGATACTACTAGTTAAGAGCGAAAGAGCAAGATGTACTGAAGACTGCGTTTCGAACTAGATACGAGAATTATGAGTTCCTCATCATGCCCTTTAGTTTAACTAATGCCTCGGGGGTGTTTATGGATTTGATGAACTGTATTTTTCGGTCGTATTTGGATAAGATTATGGTGGTCTTTCTCGACGATATACTGATTTACTCGGGTAATGAGAATGAACACGCGAAGCATTTGAGAACTGTGTTACAGACCCTGAGAGACAAACAATTGTATGCCAAGTTCAGTAAGAGTGAATTCTGGCTTAAGGAGGTTGGATTTCTAGGACACATTGTGTCGGGTGACGGGATTAGAGTTGACCCAAGCAAAGTCTCAGCTATTGTTGAATGGAAATCGTCAAAAAATATGACAGAGGTCCGAAGCTTTTTGGGATTGGCCAGATACTATAGGCAGTTTGTAAATGGATTCTCTATGATAGCTACCCTGATGACAAGACTGCTACAAAAAGATGTCAAGTTTGAATAGATAGAAAAGTGCCAATAAAGTTCTGAGCAGTTAAAGGCTTTGTTGACTGAAGCGCCGGTGTTAGTTCAACCGGAGTCGGGTAAGGAATTTGTGATATATAGTGACGCCTCCTTGAATGGTTTGGGGTGCGTGCCTATGCAAAAAGGAAAGGTTATAGCCTATGCCTCAAGGTAGCTAAAGCTACATGAGAAAAATTACCCGACGCACGATCTAGAGTTGGCCGCTATCGTGTTCGCATTGAAAATTTGGAGACACCATTTGTATGGAGAGAAATGCCGAGTATTCACTGACCATAAAGGTCTCAAGTATTTATTGGCACAGAAGGAATTGAATCAACGACACGAAGGTGGTTAGAGTTAATAAAGGATTATGAGCTGATAATTGACTATCACCCGAAAAACGCGAATGTAGTCGCTGACGCTTTGAGTAGAAAGTCATTGTTCGCCTTGAGAGTCATGAATACTTAGTCGGTTATGTCTAGCGATGGTTCTATCCTAGTAGAGTAGACTGACATTTTTACAAGAGATCCAAGATGATAAGGAGTTGCAAGTTAAGATGACTCAGTGTGAGACAGAATATGAATCCGAGTTTCGTATTGGTGTTGATGGATGCTTAATTTTCAAAAATAGAGTTTGTGTACCCAAGGGCAATAAGCTTATTCAGAAGATTCTGCGAGAGGCACATAGTGGTTGTTTGTCCGTCCACCTGGGCAGTGTAAAAATGTACAACGACCTAAAGAAAATGTATTGGTGGTTGGGGATGAAAAGAGATATTTCAGAGTTCATTTCCAAGTGTCTTGTGTGACAACAAGTGAAGGCTAAACACCAAGTACCTTCGGGTCTACTTCAGCCTATCATGGTCCCTAAATAGAAGCGGGATTGGACCACTATGAATTTTGTGACAGGTTTGTCGGTAACCTTGAAGAAAAAGGATGTTGTTTGGGTTGTTGTGGATAGGCTAACAAAGCCGGCACATTTTATACCAGTGCGTATCGATTACTCCCTTGAGAGATTGGCTGAATTGTACATTTTTGAGATTGTGAGACTACACGGGGTGCCCTTGTCGATTGTTTTAGATAGGGACCTGAGATTTACCTCGAGGTTTTGGAAAAAGTTACAAGAGGCATTGGGAACAAGGTTGAGTTTTAGCACAGCATTTCACCCGAAAATAGCCGGCCAGTCAGAAAAAGAGATTCATATTTTAGAAGACATGTTGCGGTGTTGTATTCTCGAGTTTCAAGGCAATTAGAAAAGGTTCTTGCCATTGGTTGAATTCGTCTACAACAATAGTTATCAGACAAGTCTGAAAATGGCGCCTTAGGAGGCTTTGTATGGCCGAAAGTGTCGAACGCCCTTATATTGGATTGAGCTGAGAGAGGGCCAGATTCACGGGGTCGATTTAATCAAAGAGACTAAAGAGAAAGTTAAAGTGATTCATGACTGTTTAAAGGTCGCCTCGAATAGACAGAAATCCTATGCGAATTTGAAACGAAAGGAAATTGAGTTTCAAGTCGGCAATAAGGCATTTTTGAAAGTATCCCCATGGAGGAAAGCGCCTATATTTAGTAGAAAAGGCAAGTTGAGTCCTCGTTTCATAGGACTTTATGAGGTTATCGAAAGAGTAAGACCGGTAGCCTATCTATTAGCTTTGCCAGCAGAGTTGGAAAAGATTCACGACGTGTTTCATGTATCCATGCTACACCGCTATAGATCGAACCCTTCTCATGTGATTGCGCCAAAAGAGGTTGAGATTCATCCGGACATGACTTATGGCGAAGAGCCAGTCAATATATTGGCTCGGAAAGCCAAACAGTTAAAAAAATAAGAGTATTGCACTCATGAAAGTTTTGTGGCATAGACATGGAGTCGAGGAAGCCACATGGGAACTCGAGGAGACTATGAGAGATTAGTACCCGAACTTATTCACCGATAAGTTTTCGGGGACGAAAATCCCTAAGGGGGAGAAATGTAACAGCCCGATTTAAGGCCTAGTCAGAATAGTGGTCTCAGGATCACAGATCTGGAGTCAAAAAAATTATTTTATAATTATTTTGATATTTTAGCATGTTTTTAATAGTGCATGAAAAATTTGGTGAAGTAATTTTAACGTTTGTGAGTCCACTTGCGTAAAAGGACTAAATCGCATAAAGTGCAAAAGTCTGAATTTGATAGCTAAAAGTTTCAAATAGCTAGAGGATAAATTTTAGGGGTCTTTAAAGGGCAATTAGACCCCTTTAAAAGAGCTTGGCCGGCCATGAGATAAGGAAGAGTGAATGGTGAAAATGTTAGGTAAGTGATGTCATGTTATGTGATAAAATAATACCTAAGCCTAGCAACAATCTCTTTCTTTCATTCTCTCTTCATTTCCACTGATTTTTCAGCCATTGTTAAGGGTTTGAAAGCTTAAAAATTTCAGCAAACTTTAAGCCTTCACAAGTAAGTGATTTTCCAACCCTTTATTGAATATTTTTGTACTTTTGAAACCCTTAAAGCATGAGCTTTCAAATGAAGGTATTATTTTTCAAAATGATTAAGAGTGTAGAGTTTTTCCATGAAAGGGTTTGTAATGTTTGCTGAGTTCTTATGGAAGAAAATAAGTCTTAGGTGTATTATGAACAATTTTTTGTGAAAGGTGTTATCATGAACACACCTAAAAGGACTATATTGTATAAGTTGTAAAATAGATGTTAAGTTTGTGAAATAGTGGGAATTTGGAGTTTCTATAAGAGTAAAATGGGTTTGGCTAGCCTTAAGGTGTGAAGAAATTCGATAAAAATCAATTTTCGGGCCTAGGGGTAAAATGGTTATTTTGTCAAAGTCTAGGGGCAAAATGGTCATTTTACCAAAGATATGAATTTTCGATTGCTTAATTTTATTTAGTGACTAAATAAGTGCATTTCGCTATTATATATCAAGAAATACCGAATCCGGACCTAGAACGGGGGAAAGCTAATCAAATCTATTAAATCGACTAGTTGCAACTTTTTGTAATCCGAGGTAAGTTGTATGTAAATAGTCCAACTACAATATGAATGTACGTGTTGAATTGTACTTGAACTTAAAATAGCATGAATTGATTGATTTTGGAATTGAGAAAGCAAGATGATAATAAAGATAGTAGAGTTCCCGTTTGAACCTAGGAAATAAATCGAATATTCATGCCATAGCATATGGGCTATTGTGAGCTAGTGTAAGACATGTTTGGGACATGCATCAGCCACATTATGAGAGCCAGTGTAAGACCATGTCTGGGGCATGGCATCGGCATTGAGACGAGTGTTAATGTAAGACATGTCTGGGACATGCATCGACCTTGAGACGTAAGTTAGTGTAAGACATGTCTGGGACATGCATCAGCTACTAGATGTGCCAGTGTAAGACCTTGTCTGGGACAAGGCATCGGCACAGATATGCTGAGCCTGTGTAAGACCATGTCTGGGACATGGCATCGGCACCTTACCCCATGTTTGAGGCTTAATGAATATCTGATAGTGTTCCAAATGGTTCAATGGTGAAAGCTACGATTTCAAGTTACCCCTGCATCTTAAAATTGAGAAACAAAATGTTCAAAATTAGGCACACGGGAAAAGACACAGGCGTGTGTCTCAGCCGTGTGTGACACATGGCTTAGAACATGGGTGTATGTCTTGGCTGTGTGAATTCTACACCTGATTTTCGAAATTTAAAATTAACCACAAGGCCTAGCACATAGGCATGTGAGAGAGTTACACAGGTAAGGACACAGGTTGGGACACGGCCGTGCGTCTCACATCGAATGCCCACATGGCCTGAGACATGGGCATACCACTTGGCCGTGTGAGCCACACGGCCTACTCACACGGGGGTGTGACCCTTGTATATAAGAAAATTTTGAAATTTTGCAAAAAAAAAATTTGAGATCTCGGTTTAGTCCTGACTCAATTCTAATATGTAATTTGGGTCTCGAGGACCCATATAAGGGACATTATGATTAAATCTGATTGATTTTCGAATATGAATAGTAAAAGACATAAGTTAATTTTAATTGAACTGTAAACTCCTGTAATGCTCCGTAACCTTGTTCCGGCAACAAATACAGGTTAGGGGTTTTACAGTGTGGCCCCTATACTTTACATGATTTCTGCTAATTCACTTGGAAAACACTACTCACCTTTTGCCGGGAGAACCATCAACATTCCTCACGTCCGATTCTGATCCAATTCACCTAAATCAAGTTTTTCAAATGACATTTACATATGAGTTAACGATTGATTTCAAGATTTTTCAAGATTACTGAAATATTTGTCAAGAATCGAAAGAGATTGTTTAATCAAACGTAGAATTAGTGTAGGATAGAAAAACTATAGAAATTCGAGATCTAAACTTCAAAACGAGATGTACTTACTATTTCTTGGCAAGGTTCGATATGTCATTTATGGTAAGTATGAATCTGGTAGAAAAATAAGAAACGAGGAATGATTTAATTTGACAAAGAAAAATATTTGATAATAATGGAATGAAAATACGATGAAAAGAAAAGGAAAAACAAAAACAAAAAAAAGAAAAGAAAAGATGGAAACTAGATTCTAAATGGAATTGGTAAGAGAGCAAAAACTTAGTCTAATTAGAAAAGAATAGTTAGTCAGTTTAGATGTTGAAATCCTAGGACAACAAAGGTAATTATCTCAAATTTTTGGGTCAAAAAAAACCAAATTAAGGGAAGAAAGTGGCTCAAACCTAAGCCACTTAGAGGGGGAAACTAATGCTTAATCATTGGGCTAGTGCCCATTTCTTATTAAATTTTATCCCCAACAATATATATTTTAGTGTGACTTTTATCCTAGATTACTAAAAAAAGAAAAAAAAATGAGAGAAGGGTAACTCAAACTTAGGTATTTAGGAAGGACACTAAGCACTTATCCATCAAGTTTTTTTTTTTTGGTTATTTATCTCAATTAAACTCTATATTTTGATGTGTGACATTAAAATTTAAATTTCTATATGTTTAAAATTATTAAATATCTTTATAAATAATTAATTGAAGATTGTTATACATTCTATTTATGTTATAATTAAATTTTCTAGTATTAAGTTAATTAATAAAAAAATACATATTATTAGTATGTATTCCATTTTATAATATTTATTTAAAACAAATTTTGCACTATATTTATTTAGAAGAAAAGTTTTATGATAATATTTAAACAAATATATGTTTTTAAAAATTTTAAAATAATATTTTCGATTGAGTCTTAGTTAACTGGTATGAGTATTGTTGTCAATGTAAGAGGCCGTGAATTCGAGTGCGCTGAAATGTATTATCCTCCTATTTTTAGGTTGGAGAGGAGTTATGGGTAATTCTAGACATTGTGCCAAAAATAATAGATATGATTAGAACATAAAATAAGATTTTTAGAAAAATTTAAAATAATATTGAAAAAATATTTAGTTTATAAAAAAATTATTAAAAATTATCAATTTTAAAGAATATAATTTATTAAGGAATATCAGTTTGAAAATAAGATGTCTAAATTTTTGAATTATGTGTATTATTATCACTTTGGTAAATATTTTTTAACCAATTACAAATTATTTTAAATTGCTTTTCATTTATATTCATCATAAAACAAACTTTCATGTAAGGTATCAAATTTTCAAGTAAATGATTCAAGATATGGATCATGAGCATAAGATGTTACCCTTTTTTTATTTATAAACTTTTTTATCAGAGGTTTATACACTTTTTCAATTGTTGTATTTATTAAAAGTTAGAATATTTTGTATCAAAATTTTGTCCAATAAATATATACTTAAATAAATACACATAGCATTGCTAAAAAAAACTAGTTATATATTTTATTTTTCAAATATCAAAAATAAAAAATAACAAAATAAAAAACCTGAAAATGCAACCAAAAAAAAAGTGAAAATCTTTTATTTCTTTTGGATGAAGAACAAGAACATAGAAATCCAAAATTTTGAAAAGCACGCAAAATGATTTTCCGGAAGTGCTTAAAAAAAATAAGAATACCAATGGGCACATATAAAAACAAGCAGTAGACAGTGGAAAATAGCACTACAAGAACACAATTTCACTTTGAGTTTCTTTTGGATTTTTTTTTTGAGTTTATTTGATGGTAGATAAAATTCGATTTGATTCGAAAAAATTGAAAAAAAATCAAATTTTGAATTAATCGAATTGAGTTATTTAAGTCAATTCAAATAAGTAATTCGAATTTCGAGTTTGAGTCGAGTTGAATATTAAAATGAGTTATTCAAGTTAACTCGAATAAGTAATTCAAGTTTCGAATTCAAATTGAATTGGATTTTACAATTTAAATAACAGATTTATGTAAATATCCTTGTAATCCTTATCAATTTTAAAAATAAGAAAATTAGTCTCTTTTTTAACGAAAATTACAAAAAAAATTCAAAACTTCAAAATATTTTTTAAAAGCCAAATATTTATAAGAATTCCAAAATTTATATTTTAATTTTTTTTAAATTTTAAAAATTATATAAAAAATTAAAAGTTTTAAAAAAATTCTAAAATAATAATTTTGAGGACATAAATAAGTAAATTAATTATTCAAGTTTATCATATTAAATAATATTTTTGTTTTAAAAAAGTTTTCAATATTTATGGTTTTAAATTTATGGGCTCTAACATGAAATTAGTTATACTGTATCAATATTTTAATTTAACTTGAACAATTTCCCTCAATTCAATTTGACTTGAATTTCATTTCACTCTACTCAATTCAAAAAAAATTTCAAATCGAGATAAAATGATAAAATAGGACTCATCAACTCGATTAACTCAAAAAAAATTTTATTCGATTTGATTTAACTCGATCTAACACTCAACTCTAAATATAGACATGAACATTTGAGTTTGGGTTTTGAAATAATGAATAGAAAGAGGTTTTTTTTTTTTTTCAATTCGGTCTCAAGAGGAGGCTCCGATGAGCACTAGCTTCACTCAAATTCAACCCTAAGCTATCAGTAGATGGATCAACTCCTTAAACTCATAAATGGAAAATGAAACTATTTTTTTAGTTTTTCTTTTAATTTCTCAAAGAAAAATAGAAAATGATTTTATAAAAGAAAATATTAGTTTTGAAAAATAAAAAAAAAAATTTGCCAATTTTAAGTCCGGCTATTTTACCTAAATAAGTCAAAAAAATTATTTATTTACAAGAATGATTCAAGTTCAAAAAAATCATCCAAATACCTAAATTAAATAGTAAAATTGAGTTATGAACATTAAATGGTCGGCCCCACTTAAAATACATTAAAAAAATAATTTTTTGAGTTACGATCAATAGATGGTTAATGCTCATATATTTTTTTTTACAAATCATATGACATTAATATTTATTTTATACCAGTATATTTATAAAAAAAATTGAATTATGGACATCGAATGGACCACACCATTTTTAAGGAATAATTTATTTTTTTTGACTTTTGGTCACTGCATGACCTAAGCTGTTATAGCGATCAAATAATTAATTACATTTCAGTTCCAAATGATAGAATTCATTGAAAAAATTGAGTTCCAGCAATGTAGCTCTTAATTTTTGACTTACTATTTTGACCTTCAAGTTTTGGTTTTATCAAAAAGTAACTCCGAAATTAAATACTTACGGGTATATGATAACCACAAAGAACAGGCAACCTTTGATTCAATTGCTTGCAAAGTGCAAGTAAATGCTTTAATTGTTATGAGCTAATTGCTTCCATAAGTATCGCTCTGGATAAATTTGAAAAATAAATAGGAAAATATTAGTTAATGTTAAAATACATAAAACCATAAAAATAGAAAGCAAGTAAACAATTGAATGTTTAAAAGTGGTGTCTGTTATCTAGTGACCAGCACTTAAAAAAATATTTTAGTTAAATAAAAAGGTTAGTATGGGCCATGCAATGGCCAATACTCAAAAAAATATTTTTTATTCTCCAAAAATGGTATCGGCCATTTGATATTTATAATCTAATTTTTTTAAAATATATATACTGATATAAAATGACTATCAGTATCATATAATTTGTAAAAAAAAATACATTGGTCTAGTCATCTAGAAATCATAATTCAAAAAATTATTTTTTAATATATTTTGAGTGGATGTCGGCCATTTAATATTTATAACCTAATTTTATTGTTCATTTCAAATTATTTGAATGATTGTTTTTAAATTTAGGTCATCCTTATAAATAATTACTTTTTTCAAGTTATTTAATTTGAATTTGGTTCATCCTCATAAATAATTACTTTTTTCAAGTTATTTAAGTAAAATAGTCCAAAAACCAAAGAACATTGGGACCTAAAGAAGGGGAGCCAACCAATAAAGAAGAGAGAAATCAAAGGATATTAAAAAGGAAGAGTTCTTTTGGAAAATACTAGGGTAAATGAGAGAAACAAAGCTTTCTATTGGCTTTTATAGTTGGACGGAAGGGCTAATTACAAACAACCCCTTCCATTTAGTTGATTTTTAAACAGTTCCGCCTTTTGCAAAAACAATATAAATCCTTGTGTTTCTAATTTCATTCAAAATTTGAAATTCGGCCAGGGAAATTGCCCATTAAATCCCTCTACTTTCACATTGCTTTTAAAATTAAAATTTTGAATTTTGAATTATTTGATTTGATTTACTTTCTTTGAAAATTAAACTTTATAAATAAGTTTTAAATAATTTTTTCCTCAATCTTTTTTACATTTTAATTTTTAGTTTTTTAATCTAATTTGCTTTGTGCATGTAATTTCTTGATGTAATTGTTTATTTATTTTATCTTTACAATATCTTAACTATTATGATTAAATTTTTTTAGTTATTAAGTTTTTTTTTTAACATCCTAAAATTTTTTTAATCCTTAATGTGGTACTATTCCGAGAAGTGCATGGAAATTTTCTAAAAAATAATTTCTAACTTATTAATGATTGATGGAAATATAGGACATTGGAGAATTTATTGAGAAGTGAAAATGTGATGAGGGACTAAAGTGCAAATTTACTACAAGAGGAAATGAATGATTGAATGAATTTGAGAAATGCAAGAAGGGCATTTTAGACATTTCATATGGCTATAATTAAAATTTGAAGTTTAAAAGTTTAAGAATAGTGATAAGGAGGAATCTCAGCTATTAAATTTAATTTTATAAATTAAGAGCATTCTTGACCACACGAAATTTGGTTGACTTTTACCAACCTTATTTTTAAATTGAATAAAAATAAATTAGGAGCATTCTTGACCACACGAAATTTGGTTGACTTTTACCAACCTTATTTTTAAATTGAATAAAAATAAATTAGGGGCATTCTTGACCACACAAATTTTGGTTGACTTTTACCAATTTTGTTTTTAAATTGAATAAAAAAGAAAAAGAGAGAAAAATCCACCCTTCTCTTCCTCAAGAACTTCAACCATTGTAACAAGAAAGGAGAAAAATCTCATCCCACTATTTCCACCTCCTTCCTTCGATCCAAGCCACATTTCAAATTTAAACCTTATTTCCTTCACTAAAATCAACTATCAACTTTAAATCCTTTCTTAAGCTTGTTTCCATCTTCATCCTCCCATCAAAATTTAGGGTTTTACTTAAGTTAGTGAGAGGAAATTCAAGTGAAGGTAAGAATGAATTAGTTTCATCATCTCATCACATATATTTATAACATTCATGTCTATTAAGTTGTTGAACATTTAGTATGATATTTACTATATGTATTCAATGTTTTAATAAAGAGAAAAGGCTTGGAAAAGGAACTCCAAGCAAAGGAAAGGAAGAAGTGGTTGAGTAGAAAAAAAAACTATCTCCTATTTTTGGTGATTTTGAAGGTAAGTTCTCATGGAAATTCTCTTACTTTATAATGAAAAATCACTAATTAGTTAATTAATGTAATAAATGACGAAGAGAAAGTGTGTAATAAGTTTTCTATTATTATAATATATATGTATATGAATTGAGATAAATAAGTAAAGGAGATAATTTGTTCACCAAAATGGCAGAACCTTATTAAATGAGGAAAATGGATGAATAATGGTGATAACTCAAATAACGACTTGTATATGACTTATGTGAAAGAAAGTTGAAGTCGATCAAGTTATTGTGTCTAAATGACAATAATTATTAAAGGCTGAATTGCCGTAATCCGTGTAGCAGATCAAACTAATTTCCACACTTTAAGAACTTGAAACCAAATATTTTCATTACGTATTAATTATGTTTTCGTAAGTTTTTGTTAAGTTAATAAAATGTGCAAATTGATTCGTTTATTGACTTTAGAGATCAAATGAGGCCTAAGGGTGTCGCGACATACCCATACCCTGAAGATATCCCAAAGGGAGTACATTGACTGCTATATCGCGACACAGGACCTGGTATGTTGCGACATTGAATCTGGACGGGAATTAAACACGAGACAGGGGAGTTTTGTTCCGCATAATCAAACTTAAAGTTCAAGAACATCAACTGACCTAGGTTTAAGGACGACGACCACCTAAAATCTATAAATAGGCTCCTTTATCACATGTTATAGACACAATTCACTTAGTCTAGATTTAGTCTTTTCATTTCAGTTTAGTTTTCTCTTTTCTTAGGTTAGATTTATTTTCATTTGTTCTTATTCTATTTTGAGAGATCTGTATTATGAAGACAACCAAACCTTATGGATCTGCGATCAATCTTAATACAACTCTATATTGTCAATTTATTTGGCATGTTTTCTCTTTATATTGATTCTATATTGTCTATGGAAACCATGAGGAACTAATCCCTCTTTGGGGGATTAGCAAGTGGAGGTATGATCTATTAATTGTTTTGTAGGGATACTCAACGGATCAGCTGTTTCGGAAAGGAAAATGTAAAACAAGCCTAGTCCAGACAACTATGGGAAGTCATCAAAGTGGGAATTAACCCAAAATTGGTATTGCCTATTTGTGAACACCTTCACCCCAAACCAATCTGGACTATGAGGTCGGAAGATAAGTAGTCCTTGTTGACTCGTTATTCAAGTGGAAGATCAGAATATCCTGCTGGGGCAACGACTAGTTGATTGACGAAAAACTTGAAGCGACAGTTGATAGGAATTATCAAAGTGAGCTAATCACCTATAATTAAATTTGATTTATTCTATATTTTGATCTCTTGAATTTTATTTCTTTATGTTATTTTCTTTTATTACTATAAAAGCTTAAAAAGTCCATTTTATTTTAACTTTGTACTATAACTTAATTAGAATACTAGTTAGATCTTTTTGTGTTTAGGTTAAAATTGATCTAGTACTCGCATCCCTTGGGTACGACCCTCAGCGTACTCACATATTCCATTGTAAATATATTACAACTAGACCCGTATACTTACAGATACAGCCTCTCATACCTATATATTTTATTGTAATATTCATAATTTGGACGTTAGTACATTCAGAGGAGGTCAAAGTGTTGGCATCATTGCCGGGGAGACAACGTCACTAGTTTGATTTTAAGTTTTGCACTTTAGAAGGAATAATTAGAAAATTTGTAGGTTATAGATACAATTTTATTTTATTTATTTATTACTACTAATCTTGTAATAGCTCAGTTTTTAGTCAAATTGGAACAGTGTTTTTGGGACCACAAATCTGAAGTAAAAATATTTATTTTATTATTTTATTAAAGTTTACAGCATGATAGAATTATTGTGTGAAAGTTTTATAAAGAAATTTTACTTTTTGAATGCTTAATTCTGTAAAAAGGATTAAATCGCGTAAAACGTAAAACTTGTGTTCTGTTAGCTAAAAGTATTAAATAGCTATAGAACCTTAAAGTTAAGGTCCTTATGTTGTAATTATACCATCCCTAGTGTAATTGGACAATAATGGACATTAAATGAATGTTTTAAATGATTTATTATTAAGGGTAAATATGTAAAATAGTTATTATCATAAGATAAATAAAATAAAAACAAGATAAAGCTTCATACTCAATTTCTTTAGCCGAAAATACCAAGAATAAGAAACCATTGAAGTTGTTCTAGGGTTCGGTCATTTGATAGCTAGATTGGTAAGTCATTTTGACTCAGTTTTTAATGAGTTTTACGTTTTTGAGATTGTTGCTTCGTATTCTAGCTAGCTCGTACCTTAGATTTTGAATCTGTTAAAGATTTAACATGTTACCATTGTTGAATGTTTGAGTAATTGGATGGTTGATGATGGATTTTGAATAATTGTTGATAGTTAAACTAGTTTTGTAAAGTGATTTTTGACAAAAATGTCAAAAAAGGATTAAATTGTGAAATTGTAAAATTAGGTGGGTAAAAATATGAAATAATGAAAGATATGGGCTGCTAGGAGTCTCTATGAAATTTTTCTAGCATAGTTAAGGGTCTAATTGGATGAATTTGCAATTTTATGTGAAAAAGAGACTAAATTGTAAAAATGTCAAAATAGTAGGGGCAAAAGTGTAAACTTTGCCATAAGATGATTATGGACTAAATTGGATTGATTGAATACTGAATGTACTGAATTTGATATTATATACATCAAGATAAACCGAGGTCAGAATTAGATCGGGGAAAAAGAAAAGTAGACGAATAGTCGATAGTTTTCATCCGAGCAAATCGAGGTAAGTTCGTATAATTAGAATCAAACTTTTAAATACTTGAAATAATTGCAAAAAATGTGTATAATTGAGCAGTTGATATATATTTGGATTGTAAATTCCTTATTGATATAGTTTAATTATTATCGAGCCCCGTTTGAACCGTAAGAATTCGTAGGATACGAGTGACATGTCACTAGGGTTAACGTTTTGGTCAAGTTCCTGCATTTGTTGTGGAATCACCACAGCTCATATGAACTTATCTATATATTAGCTCGTAAGAGCTTACTGTTCTCAGCTCGTATGAGCTTACTGTTCAGCTCATCAAAGTTTACTGTTTTAGCTCAATAGAGCTTACTATTCATCAGCTCAGGAGGAGCTTACCGATCATGGCTCGAAAGAGCAAAAATGATAATGAATTGACAGATTACTGATGTATATCACCCGAGTATCCTTTGAAGTTCTAATAGGTTCAACGGGCATAAATGTTGTTTATACGGAGGAGTACTGTTATGGAATGAATTATTGACTATATGATTGAGAATGAAATGTTGAATACAATATATATTGAGTATTAAATTGTGATAATGGATGATTTCATGTATTAATATGACTAACCTATGGATGAATGCTTGTGTTAGGCATTTGGAATTTGTATGGAGTTGCCTTAATTATTTGTATTGATTTGGTATAAATGGTAAGTTTAATTCTAAATTATACGGGCTTACTAAGCTATAAAGCTTACTCTGATTCTTTTTCTGTGTTTTATAGAGGTGCGTTAGCTCGCTCGTTTCAGACTAGTCAGAGTTACACATCACACTATCCAGTTGTCGATTGGTACTTTTGAATTTTTGGATATATGTAAATATGGCATGTATAGGCTAGTTTTATTGGAGATATTTATGATTACTTGAGATTATGGATTTGGTACATTTTGTGTTATAAGTTTAAGCCATGTGATTTAGCTAAATTTGATAGTATGTTTTGGTACGTTTTGGCAAATGGTTGATGAACCAGAAATTATACAAATGATGTCTTAATATATGTTAGATTTATGAATGGAAAAATGTATGATATAGTTAAGCAATTAAATGGTATAAAGAGATGGTATCATATGTGTATGAATTGTTATGTAATGGTTTCCAATTGAGTTGTAAAAATGTTACCATTTATGCTTGTGTATGCTTGTGAAAATAGGGTGGCAAAATGGCTTTGCAAATAGCCTATTTTTGTCCATACGGGTAGGGACATGGGCGTGCATCTCAGATGTGTGTGACACACGGTTAAATACACGGTCGTGTGTCCCTGGTGTGAAACTGAATTGAAAACAGTATGCTCCACACGGTCTCACACACAGGCGTGTGACTGGTCGTATGGTACAAGTCAGTATGTCCCCTAATTAACACACGGCCTAGCACACGGGTGTGTGATTTGGCCGTGTTGCATAAGTCAATGCACTCTCCACTTTTCACACGGCCTGGCACACGGGCGTGTCTTCGGCTGTGTGATGCAAGTCAGTATGTATGCCCTGTTTCCACACGGCTTGTGACACGAGAGTGTCTACTAGCTGTGTGAGGTACACGGCCTATTGACACGGGCGTGTGATCCCTGAAATGTTGGTATGTTTTTCTAAGTTTCCAAATTTTCATATGTTATCAATTTAGTCCCAAATAATTTCTAAAGCATGTTTAAGGACTCATAAATCCTTATAAGGGACAATATGATTATGTTGAATGGTATTTTTATATGAATGCATAAATGAATGAGTTATGTAACACCTCTTACCCATGACTAAAGCCGGGACAGGATATGAGGCATTACCAGACTCAAACATACATAATCATATAAAATCAACCATAAACTTTTGTCCATATCAAAAACATTCATACATATGTATAACATCCCTTAAACATGCTTACGAGGCCCTATACACGCATCAAAGATGATTTGGGACTAAACAGGAAACTTTAAAAACTTCTGAGAAAACTTAGAAAATTTCATCATGAAACAGGGTCACATGCCTGTGTTGCTTGGGACACGCCCGTGTCCTTAGCCCATGTAACTCTTTGTTTACGACGTCATCACCAAATTAGGGGCACACGACCAAAGCACACGCCCATGTCCCAAGCGCATGTCCCTCACAAGGCCGAGACACACGACCATGTCTCAACCCCTGTAAACAATTCAAAGATAAGGTACAAGATGTAGGGGACACACAGCCAGACTACACGCCTATGAAGGCAGGCTGTGTGTCACACACGACTTAAACACACGCCCGTGTGTCTACCCGTGTGGACAAATAGAAGGCTATTTTGCAAGCCATTTGCCACCCATAGTTGTACACATACACTTATACATCTCTATAGCAATTAACATACTTAATTGAGAAATTATATATCCACAATCAAGGCTCAAGCATGGCATCCTCACATCAACACATGCATGCACATGACATTTCTCTTATTCAAGTCCAAACTTACTAAAACACATATAATATATATAATTGGTTTACCTCCAATTTATCTATTTATATCATGATTATCAACGTGCCAAAAAATCTAATTTAAATCTTCAAGCATTCATGCCTTATAAAAAAAATCCACATCTTCAAAGCATTGACACATACATGTAGACAAAATTTGATTTACGACCATTTAAGCCATATAAGCAAATTTGCATGGCTACCCACAACGTCAATCTATTAACTATTACAAGCCAATACATTTGGCTAACTTATAAAGACATATTCACAAAGTGACTTAGTCCCTATACATGCCATAAACTTAAGAGGGTTGCATCCGTTTTTACCCAACGTGGTAACTTGATAGTGTTATGACATCTCCGGTAATCTCCAAACCGAGCTAGCAAAAATTAACATATAAGAGATGGGAAAGGGAGGGGAGTAAGCTATAAAGCTTAGAAAGTTCATATGAAAATAATAAGAAATTTTATTAATATGCTTTTACCAAATTCTTACAACATGCTCTCAAGGTATCACAATTATAATTGCATATTAATCCACTATTTGATCACATTCTAGTCAAGTTGTCTACTCGAGTCATAGACACTAAATTATTTATATATGGAGAAATAGAGCTCCAATTTAAGATCCGTTAATTTTTTTAGAAACTAAACTCACATATCTTCCTACCATAAATATTTCAAAATTTTTCATTTAGCCAATTAGTACAGTTTATTCTTCAAATTTACCCTTTTTTTGATGTTCGAGAGTTCTAACCCCTCTTTGCTAAAAATTAATTATCTTCTAATACGGGATTTGAATGATGTTTTTGTTTATTTATTTTGAAAATAGACTCATTAAAGAATCTAAGAATATAAATTATAACCCATAATTATTTTTGTACAATTTTTTATGATTTTCCTAATTCAAAATAGGGGATGCCGAAAACATTCTGACTCTATCTCACGAAAATTAAAATATCTCATAATCTGATATTCTTTTTCTTATATAGTTTCGTCTATGTGAAACTAGGCTCAATAAGATTTAATTCCATATTTTATTCAACCTCTAACTCACTTTATATTATTTTTGGTACATTTTCAAATTCGGACTGCTGCTGTCCAAAACTGTTTTAGTATAAAATAATGATAACTAAGTCAATAACACTTTTACCAATTATTCCAACCTTCATGGTATAAATACATATCTTATTCATTCGTATCCTTACCAATAATGTATCATAAACCAAATTCACTTCACATGAGATATATGTACATACCTGTACCACTCATAATACGGTCACATACCTTCTCGTTTTGAACGTACCGGTTGGATCATTCAGAATACCAAGGGTTACTTGGAAATCTCATATATATAGTACCGTTTCAATGCCATATCCCCGATATGGTCTTACATGAAATATCATATCAACGCCATGTCCCCGACATGGTCTTATACAAAATCACATACTGAGGCCATATCCCGGATATGGTCTTATACGGAATCTTAATAACCTTATTGTTTTGACATTTGTACCCTATTCATCTTTAAGATTCATTTGGGATTTCTCATTCACCGGAACTTCGTCATAATCATCATTGATAATTTTCATGGAAACAAATGTATAATTCATGCAATATTGAAATATAAAATACATAACATAAGGTAGTATCATTTACACATGAACTTACCTCAACACCAAGGTTATCAAAAAGGGACCTAAGCATCGATTCCTCGTTTTTCCCCCGTTCTAGGTTCGAACCTCAATTTCCTCGATCTATAATGTCACATTTAGTCTAATTATTAGTCACATTATTCAATGTGGTCCAAATATCATATTTTAGCAAAATTATATTTTTACCCCTAAACTTTGTCATAATTACACTTTTGCCCCTAAGCTCGTAAAATAAAATGCACTAAATTTCTTTGTTACCCAAGCCTAGCTGAACCATTTTCATAACTATAGCATCTCAAAATTTTCATTAAAACACACTCTTACTACACATTTTATAACTTTCTCAAAACGGTCATTTTGGACATTTTCACCGAAAATTACTTAACAAAAGATGTTTATCTAACACCCAACATTCATTTTCTACCATTAGACATCAAAACATATGCATGCCATTCATGGGTAAATTTTTAGACATGAGCCCTAGCTTAAAATAAAGGTAGAAATAGATAAATCCAGTTACGAGAACTTCAAAAATGTAAAGAACTTTGAAAACGGGGCTAGGGATCACTTACTATTGAGCTTGGAAGTTTGAACAAAACCCTAGCCATGGCTTCGATCGGGGTTTCGGTTGGAGCAAGAAGATGGAGGCCAATTTTGGCTATTTTGGGCTTTTAATTCATTTATTTACTAGATTACCTAAATGCCCCTAACTTAAAAATTGTTCATTTCACCTATCTCATGCCCATTTTTGTCCAACAAATGTCCAATGGTCCATTTACTATATAAAGACCTCTAATTTAAAGTCCATATCAATTTGACGCCTTTAACATCTAGAACTCACATTTTGCACTTTTTATGATTTAATCTTTTTGACCAAATTAAGTGCCCAAACGTCAAAAGTTTTAAACGATAATTTCACGAATTCATTCTGTGAAATCGTGGACCATAAATATACAATAAAAATAGATTTTCTTATGTTGGATTTGTGGTACTGAAACCACTGTTCTGACTAGGCCCAAAAATCAGGATGTTACAACTCTTCCCCCTTTAGAGATTTTCGTCCCCGAAAATCTTACCAGAAAATGTTACTTTCACTCTTATGAAGCACTTTCACCAATTCCTCAAAATCACAAGTCGATTGAAAGCTTGAATATCCCTTCCAAGTCACCTTTAAACTTTAGCACACTGTGTCAAAACGTGTCATTATGATCTCAATTTCTTTCACAATAGTACATACACTCAATTTATCTGTCAATCAAACTCTGTACACACGAAAATTATTATACAGATCTTCCTTTGTCAATTGTTCAATCACCATCCAGTTATCATCTTCCTTTTTCTAAATAAGATAATCTTGGTAAGGAATCTATAATGATTTTATCTCATAGCACACTAGTATCACCACTGACTATATCAGTCCTAAATGCCATTGAATCTCGGCTTTCATCTGCTGACCAATCAATATCTGAATGCGAACTCAAAAATATCATGTAACCAACACTTTTACCAGATCATTTACTTACTATAACTTCACAACTCATTACTCTAGAATGGACAAACAAGCTACCACTAAGTCTCGTACCACAAGATTTTCTACATAGGCTCTGGATTCATTTGTACGCAAATTCTCTCACGAAATAACAGTAACAACAACAATAACAGAAGTCAAATCTGACTTGCAATTTCAACATCAGAGGTAATCTCATTCTGAACTCATTTAAATTTCCACTCACTGACACATTTCAGAATTTTTCAACTTTGCTATCATGCATAGATCATTCAAACTTTCACGTGTGCAATAACCTTATTAACCAGAAAAACTTTGACTCATAGTAATTTCATTCAAGCAAATCAATCTAATGGGTATATCTCCATATCATACTTTCTATAATAAAATTTCTTCCTTTAGACTATCCGTCAATATATATTCTCATGAATGCACAGAATTTATTCCCTTAGCTGAAAACATATTTATACACACATAATTCAAATCACATTTCAACAAATCACCTCACTCTGATAGAAACAACTAAGTTGTTCTAAATTATTGAATAATGATATATATCAAAGTAGCCTTTTCAACATACTGAGAAAAATAGCTTAAATACACAATCTTTTTAAAATTCTTTTATCATGCTAATATAAGGTATTGCAACATATTAATTCAGAGAAACAAAGATATTTCGATTATCTTACTGACCTTAGTCATACTTACCGAAAAAAAAGAAAACCACTATACAATTCAAGCTTGAACTTCTTTCGTACATACCTTCATCAATAACATTTTTTGACACATAAAATTAGAGAAATCCAAGTACTAGAATTTCCACATTCTTATCATCGAATCCACAAATACTATCATAGTAAACATAGTCATAACAGACCAAGAAACATACTTTAGAAATGAGTCATGTTAGATAATCCGCACAATAAAAACGAAGAAACTCCAAGTACAATATCTCATTAGAAATCCGAGAACATAACTCATAAGAAAATAATAATGAAGATCTGGATAATCTCAGAGAGAAAGTCAGAAGAAGACAATACTCAACAATTTCCAGAATCCCATCATAACAGAAATAAAACACTTTCCAAATATTTTACATAAGACAGAACAACATTCGATAGAAATAGACGAATAGTTTCATATAAACTTTTGCCCTCAACTTCATTCCGAACATGCTAGAATAGAGTCTCGAAGATAGAGATAAAATAATACTGATGATGACCTAATCAGACTAAAAATACTTTTATTTAACATCAGAGTCAGCCAGCATGTTCATACAATAAAAGTTCCGTCAGAAAGAGAACGATTACACACCTATCTTTGAGAACGAGGAATGCATAGAATATCCCAAAGAGGTCATCAAAATCCATTTAACCATAACTGTCACACACAGACATCTTATCAACTCAATTCTTTTTACTTCTTTGACTAGTTTCATTATCGTGAACTCCGTATCACAATACTTACTAACAAAAACCAATTCGGAATATATTTTTAGTAAATACATCTTTAAACTCCATACTCACTTGAGTCGAATAACCAAGACCAAATTTTCTTATTTAACCATGTCATTACGAAATCTGGATAATCTTTAATACTATCTAGTATCTCATCCAAAACTGTTCTCACTTCTTGATAAATCGTAATTTATACATATTTCTATCCCATGATTGGCACATTTTATGGATGATTTTTCCTTAGATTTGGTGAATTCGATGCTCCTAATGCCTTAATTTCATGTTTTATACTTAGGTGAGCATAGGAGAGTGAAAGGAATGAGAAACAGGCCAAAAATGGAAAAATAGACCAACGTACGAAATCAACACGACCTAGATCTCGTCACATGGGACGACCACACGACCGTGTCAATTTGACAGAATTAAAGCACGACTCACACGGGTGGACCACACACCTGTGCTTATTTAACAGGCTTGACCACAGCCTGAAGTAATCGCACACAGATGTGTCACCCGAGCTTGTCCCTGTCGAGCCCAAATTGAGTCTAATTCGGAAAAGGCCAATTTTGAGGGTTCTTAGGCATTCTAAAGCCTATAAATACACCCGAGAGGAGGAGGAAAAGGAAGACACGGAGAAGGAAGCAGGGAACTGCTTAAGGAAAGCCGGATTCATCATCTAGACTGAAGATCTCCCCTTAATTTCCCTTCAGGAGTTTTGGGTTTTTCTTTATGTTTTGTATTCATTAATCTTCTGAGATGTTTACCTTTTTAGTTATGAACTAAAATCCCTAAATATCTAAGGGGAATGAAACCTAAGACAGATCTTGTTATTATTATCTGAATTGTATGACAAATATTTGACTTGTTCTTAATTATGTGTTCTTAATTCTTGTTTTGATATTCTAGAATATTGATTCAAGTTAAGCTCTTATTCAGAGGAGGAATAGACCCTGTCTAAGAGTACATTTATCATAATTAAGCCGAGTTGGTTGCGCGCCTAGAGATAGGGTGGCAAGATTTTTCCAGATTAGGGTGAAACCTAATAAGGGGATCCATAGATCGAGTTAATGCAACCCTAGAGAGTTAATTAGAAAGTGATTTCAATTATTCAACCTAGGGTTAGACGTTGTTACTCTCGAGAGGGATAATAATATAACTTAGGGATTTCTACAGATCAAGTCAAATGAATAAATCGTCTGATTCAAAGTCAAATAACAAGTGAAGTCTAGGTGGATTTTTCCTTAGGGATTGTCTTAATTCAATCGTTTTTCCAAAAGTAATTCCCCAATTCTATTTTCTGTGAATTCTTAGTTTAGTTAATTAGTTAGTTAAAACAAACCCCATTATTCTTAGACTAGATAATAGAAAGACAGTCATTACTAGTACTTTTAGTTCCTTTGGGTTCGACAATCCGGTCTTGCTAAAGCTATACTGTGACAGCCCAAAGTTGACCCTAGTCGGGAAGTGGTTTCGGGACCGCTAAACCGAGTCACCGAAATGTTTGAATGTGATACTTATTGTCTAGAATATGTAATTATGAATGTGTGAAAATTTCAAGCTTCGATTTGGTTGATTGCATGTGAATTTAGTCAATAGGACTTATGTGAGAAAATTCTAAAATGTGATAGGTCAATGTGTGAGGACCTATTAGTACATGTGGACAAAGGGGGGACTTGCATGTCAAATTCCCCCTACTAGTAGTGGCCGGCCATGACAAGCATGGTAGACCAAGTTTGATGGCCAAGACATGTCATAGACATGTCTTGTTGGTGCATCATGGGTGGAAAAAATAAAATAATGGGCATGGAAATTAAATAATGAAAAGGAGTACGGTGAATACAAAAAAAAAAAAGAAAAATGTGTGTAGTTGTTTTCTTTTCCCCCCTTTTACCGTGAGCTAAAGAAAAGAAAGGAGAGAATTTTTGTTCATCCTTTTCTCATCTTCATACTTGCCGAAACTAGAAAGAAAAACAAAGAAAAAAAAATTTCTCATCCTTTGGTTCATCCTTGGCCAATAATTTTAAGGAGGAAGGAAGAAGAAAGGTGAAGAGGTTCGGCCATGCATGTAGCTAGGCTAAGCTCAAGAACAAAGGGGAAATAGATCCGATAAAGGGAAGGAAAAAGTGGTCGAATAGTTAGCGGAATCGTTCGACAACACCCGAGGTAAGTTCTTGAGTAAGAGAGCTTAAATTACGATGTGATTAAATCATGTTTTAAGCAAATGAAAATCATGCTCTATGTGTGGCTATTGAGCCGAATGTGCAAGGATGATATGTGCCTTGTGTTTGAGTTTTGCAAATGAAAATGAAATACGAATGTGCCATGAATTATTGTTAGATGTGCATGATTAATTGAATGCTGTCCGGGCTAAGTCCCGAAGGCTTTGTGCTAAGTGACTATATCCGGACTAAGATCCGAAGGCATTTGTGCGAGTTATTAATTCCGGGTCAAGTCCCGAAGGCCTTTGTGCGAGATACTAATTCCGGGTTAAGTCCCGAAGGCATTCGTGCGAGTTTTAAAATCCGGGTTAAGTCTCGAAGGCATTGTATGAGTTACTATAACCGGGCTATGTCCCGAAGGCACTTGAACGAGGAGCTATATCCGGTTAAATTCCGAAGGTACGTGATTTTGGTAATGAATGAGCTTGCTGTAAAATTTCAGCTAATACTCGAAAAACATCCCAATATTGGGATATGTTACGTATGTGTTGAATTCAATCGAGCTCTTACAAATAAATATTCGCTCAGTTGATGAACGAGCTACCGGCCTTCGGCTAAGTTGGTCTTTTGTGTATGTACATAAGGGTTAACGTTGTGAAGTAAGTTTGATATCGGAAAAATTGTGTATTATGAAATATTCCGTTTAGCTAAATGTGTGCTATGCTTTCGTTATGCTGGAATTTCTTGCTCAAAACTTACTAAGCATAAATTGCTTACTTCGTTCCATTGCTCCTCTGTTTTATAGATTTTTGGTTCTCCAGCTATCGGACTGGGATCTTGAAGTCGAAGTCGCCCACACTATCAAAGGCTCTTTTGGGTACTCTTTTGGTTGAATTTTGATATGGCATGTTTAGGACGACCCATTGTTGTTTTTCGAGTACTTTATGTGATGTATAAGTTTTGGATAGCCATGTGAAAATGGCTTATATGTGTTTAAGTATAATGTTATAATCATTTAGTGTGGATATGCTTGACAAGGATTGGCCACGGGGATGGTTAATCACTTTCATAAATTGTGCTATGTATGCAAAAAGGGCTAGTTGAACCATGAAATAGGTAAAGCCTACCTTAAAGGTAGATGCTGACAGCATCAGTGATGTAGATTTGGAAAATCACTAAAAATAGTAGGAATGGAATTAAATAGTGAATAAATTATGTAAACAAACCCTGAAGAATCTACTTTCATAGGAAAGTAACGAAACAATCATACGGATAGTATGTTAAGAGATATTAAGGTTCTCGTGAGACAGGGTCAGAACGGGTTCTGGGTTCCTTGTTCCAACTTTGGAAATTGATTATAAATTAACCAGAGATAATTAGGAGTCATACCATATATGTATAGATTCCTCTCTGAGTCTAGTTTCTATAGAAACAAACAGCATCAGTATTGGAGCCCTGTACAAGGAGATATCCAAGTCGTAATGCGCAAAGGTCAGGGTAGTCGATTCCTGTAACATGGGAGACTTTAACTAATAAACTGTACTAATTGGCCCGATCAAAAATTCTAGAAAAAAATATGTAGATGGGCATATGAGTTTAGTTTCAGGGAAAAATCACGAAACTGATTTTCGAGTTGTGAAGCTCAAGATATGATTTTTAAAGCGACTAGTACACAGATTGGGCAGTGTCTGGAAATTTTTCAAAGTTTGTTAACACCTCGTGTTCGACTCCAGTGTCGGACTCGGGTTCGGGGTGTTACATTTTGTTGGTATCAGAGCCAGGTTTAGTCGATTCTAGGACTACCGTAATGTTTTGGGTCTAGCTATACATGCCATTTTATGTGATTACTTGATAGTGTGGTGATTTCTGACAATTGTAAATGTGTTTATTTATAGTAATGGACCCCGATCGTGACTGAGAGGTAGCTGATGATCTTGAGAGTGTAGCGCCTGCTCCCGCACAAGGGACAGTGCCGGCAGACTCTCAACCTAATGCTAGTAATCCGAATGATGAAGCTAGACAAGCATTCTATAGCGTGATGAATGATTGGTTCAACCAATACATTCGAACTAATATGGCTGTTCCACAACCTCCATTCCCGACAAATACTACCCCCGCACCTACAATACCACCGGTAACTGACCAAATAAGGTCAAATAAGCCCCCAATTGACAGAATCCGAAAACATGGGGCTACTGAATTTAAGGCTATGGATAGCGATGATGCCGAGCAAGCTGAATTTTGGCTGGACAACACTATCCGGGTACTCGATGAGCTATCTTGTACACCCGATGAATGCCTAAAGTGTGCTATCTCCTTGCTACGTGATTCTGCCTACTATTGGTGGAGTACTCTGACTTCCGTTGTGCCCCGAGAGCAAGTAACTTGGGAGTTTTTCCAAACTGAGTTTCGGAAAAAGTATATCAGTCAGAGGTTTGTTGATCAAAAACGGAAGGAATTTCTTGAGCTTAAGCAAGGCTCCATGTCGGTTACTGATTACGAGCGAAAATTTGTTAGACTTAGCAAATACGCTCGGGAATGTGTTTCGTCCGAAGCTATTATGTGTAAACGCTTCGAGGATGGGCTGAATGAAGATATAAAAATGTTCGTTGGCGTTCTTGAAATACGAGAGTTCGTGGTACTTGTCGAACGAGCTTGTAAAGCCGAAGAGCTTAGAAAAGAAAAGCAAAGAGTTGATGAGGGAACTGGAGAGTTTCGTAAAAGATCCTCGGGAAGGTCTCTTCAACAGGCATCGAAGAGATTTCGGGATGATGCGAGCCAGTTTAGAGGCACTTCGGGTTTTTTTAGACGAGATCGTGATTGACCCCTTGTAGGTACACGAGGCACTTCAGTCGCCAGTGTTGGGAATGAACGTCGAGACAGAACGAAATGCCGATATTGCGGTAAATGGCATTCGGGGAGTTGTAGATTCCCTGACCGCTCCTGTTACAAATGCGGATCAGTTGACCACTTCATTAAAGATTGCCCGAGGTTGTCGGAACAGAATGTAAATCCGAGTGGGAGACCGGGTGCTACCACTGCTCGGGGTAGACCATCTGGAAATGCGAGCAATACTGGTGGTGGTCAGAGAGGATCTAGAGATGATATAACCAGATCCGAAGCTCGTGCGCCTGCTAGAGCTTATGCTATACGTGCCCGCGAGGATGCTTCTTCGCCTGATGTTATTACCGGTACATTCACTCTCTTTGATACTAATGTAATTGCTTTGATTGACCCTGGTTCTACTCATTCTTACATATGTGAAACCTTAGCATCCAGTAAGACTTTACCTATTAAGTCTACTGAGTTCGTAATTCGGGTGTCAAATCCCTTGGGTCATTACATGCTTGTCGACAAAGTGTGTAAGAAATGTCCCCTGGAAATTCGAGGTTCCTGGTTTCCGGCGGACTTGATGCTTTTGCCGTTTGATGAATTTGATGTTATCCTTGGTTTGGATTGGTTGACCGCGCATGATGCGATTGTGAATTGCAAGAGCAAGACTATTGATTTGAGGTGCGCAAATACCGAAGTAGTCCGAATTGAGTCTGCGGACTTGGAGGGGATGCCAGCTGTAATATCAGCAATGTTGGCACAGAAATATGTAAGAAAAGGGTGCGAAGCATACCTTGCGTATGTACTTGATGACAAAGAATTAGAAAAGAAACCCGAATCTGTGCCGGTGGTTTGTGAATACCCGGATGTTTTTTCGGAAGAATTACCGGGTTTACCACCTGTTCGGGAGGTAGAGTTTGGTATTGAGCTTGTACCTGGGACTACGCCGATTTCGATAGCTCCGTATCGTATGGCACCAACCGAGTTAAAGGAGTTGAAAGCTCAGTTACAAGAACTGACGGATAGAGGTTTCGCTCGACCAAGTTTCTCACCTTGGGGTGCACCAGTATTGTTCGTGAAAAAGGATGGAACCATGAGGTTGTGCATTGACTATCGTCAGCTGAATAAAGTGACGATAAAGAACAAATATCCGTTGCCGCACATCGATGATTTGTTCGACCAACTGAAGGGAGCCTCAGTGTTCTCAAAAATAGATTTGAGATCGGGCTATTATCAGTTGCGAATTCGAGATTCAGATATTCCTAAAACTGCCTTCAGAACGAGATATGGTCACTACGAATTCTTAGTGATGCCGTTTGGGCTCACTAATGCCCCTGCAGTATTTATGGATTTGATGAATCGGATCTTCAGACCGTATTTGGATCAGTTCGTAGTTGTGTTCATTGATGACATTTTGGTCTATTCAAGAGATGAGACCGAACATGCTGAGCATCTGAGGCTAGTGCTGCAAATTTTGCGGGATAAGCAGTTATATGCTAAGTTCAGTAAGTGTGAGTTCTGGTTAAGAGAGGTTAGCTTCTTGGGTCATGTGGTATCCGCGTCGGGTATTCGAGTTGACCCGAACAAAATTTCAGCCATACTTGACTGGAAACCTCCGAGAAATATTACTGAAGTTCGGAGCTTTTTGGGGCTCGCCGGTTATTACCGACGATTTGTCAAAGGTTTCTCGATGATAGCCACACCAATGACGAAGCTACTTCAAAAGGATGTTAAGTTCGAGTGGACGGAGAAATGTCAGAAAAGTTTCGACCAACTGAAAACTCATTTGACTGAAGCTCCAATTTTGGTGCAACCCGAATCAGGTAAAGAGTTTGTCATTTATAGTGACGCATCCCTACTTGGGTTAGGTTGCGTATTGATGCAAGAAGGTCGAGTCGTGGCCTATGCGTCGAGACAATTGAAGCCACACGAGAGGAATTATCCGACCCATGATCTCGAACTAGCTGCCATCGTGTTTGCTTTAAAAATATGGCGACATTATCTGTTTGGTGAGAAGTGCCATGTATTTTAGGATCACAAAAGTCTCAAATATTTGATGACTCAACGAGACTTGAATCCGCGACAAAGACGTTGGCTTGAGTTGTTGAAAGATTACGAGCTTGTCATTGATTACCACCCGGGAATGGCTAACGTGGTTGCGGATGCCTTAAGCCGGAAGTCATTGTTTGCTTTACGAGCGATGAACGTGCATTTTTCTGTTCTACCAGACAATGTGTTAGTAGCTGAATTAAAAGTTAAACCATTATTGACTCACCAAATTCGTGAAGCTCAGAAAGTCGATGATGAATTGGTTGCAAAACGGGCTAAGTGTGTTCCGAACGAGGAATCAGAGTTTCAAATTGATGATGATGATTGTTTGAGGTTCAGAAATCGTTTGTGTGTTCCAAGGAATTCGGAACTCATTTCGATGATTCTGAACGAAGCCCATTGTAGCCGAATGTCAATTCACCCGGGGAGTACGAAAATGTACAACGATTTGAAACGTCAATTTTGGTGGCATGGTATGAAACGGGACATCTCCGACTTTGTTTCGAGATGTTTAATATGTCAACAAGTGAAAGTGGAACATCAAGTGCCTTCAGGATTACTCCAGCCGATCATGATACCCGAGTGGAAGTGGGATCGAGTCACAATGGACTTTGTGTCTGGACTGCCATTGTTAGCAAGTAAGAAGGATGCGATTTGGGTTGTTGTTGATAGGCTGACTAAGTCGGCTCATTTCATCCCCGTACGTACGGATTTTTCATTGGATAAACTAGCTGAATTGTACGTTTATCAAATTGTGAGATTACACGGGGTACCTGTTTCTATCGTGTCGGATAGAGATCCGAGATTCACCTCACGATTTTGGAAGAAATTGCAAGAAGCTCTGGGTACCAAGCTGCATTTTAGCACTGCTTTTCACCCCCAAACCGATGGTCAATCCGAGCGGATAATTCAGATACTTGAGGATATGTTGAGATGTTGCATCCTCGAGTTCAGTAGTTCATGGGAACGGTATTTACCTTTGATTGAATTCGCTTACAACAATAGTTTTCAATCAAGTATTAAGATGGCACCTAACGAGGCTTTGTACGGTCGTAAATGCCGTACACCATTGTTTTGGACCGAGCTCGGTGAAAGTAAAATTTTCGGAGTTGATTTGATTAAAGATGCTGAAATGAAAGTAAAGGTAATCCGTGAAAGTCTGAAGGTAGCCACGGATCGTCAGAAGTCGTACGCAGATTTGAAACGAAAAGACATCGAGTATCAGGTGGGAGACAAAGTGTTCCTTAAGGTTTCACCTTGGAAAAAGATACTCAGGTTCGGCCGTAAGGGCAAGTTGAGCCCAAGATTCATTGGGCCGTACGAAATCTCCGAACGAGTTGGTCCGGTTGCGTATAGATTGATTTTGCCCCCGGAGCTTGAAAAGATTCACGACGTCTTTCATGTTTCAATGCTTCGACGCTATCGATCTGATCCATCGCACATAATTAGCCCATCAGAGGTTGAAATTCAAGACGATATGAGCTATGAAGAAGAACCGATGCGTATCCTAGCTCGTGAAGTGAAGGAGTTGCGAAACAAAAGAGTTCCGCTAGTAAAGGTGTTATGGCTCAAACACAGGATCAAGGAAGCTACTTGGGAGACCGAGAGCTCGATGAAAGAACGATACCCAAACCTATTTACCGGTAAGATTTTCGGGGACGAAAATTTCTTAAGTGGGGGAGAGTTGTGACAGCCCAAAGTTGACCCTAGTCGGGAAGTGGTTTCGGGACCGCTAAACCGAGTCACCGAAATGTTTGAATGTGATACTTATTGTCTAGAATATGTAATTATGAATGTGTGAAAATTTCAAGCTTCGATTTGGTTGATTGCATGTGAATTTAGTCAATAGGACTTATGTGAGAAAATTCTAAAATGTGATAGGTCAATGTGTGAGGGCCTATTAGTGCATGTGGACAAAGGGGGGACTTGCATGTCAAATTCCCCCTACTAGTAGTGGCCGGCCATGACAAGCATGGTAGACCAAGTTTGATGGCCAAGACATGTCATAGACATGTCTTGGTGGTGCATCATGGGTGGAAAAAATAAAATAATGGGCATGGAAATTAAATAATGAAAAGGAGTATGGTGAATACAAAAAAAAAAAAAGAAAAATGTGTGTATTTGTTTTCTTTTCCGCCCTTTTGCCGTGAGCTAAAGAAAAGAAAGGAGAGAATTTTTGTTCATCCTTTTCTCATCTTCATACTTGCCGAAACTAGAAAGAAAAACAAAGAAAAAAAAATTTCTCATCCTTTGGTTCATCCTTGGCCAATAATTTTAAGGAGGAAGGAAGAAGAAAGGTGAAGAGGTTCGGCCATGCATGTAGCTAGGCTAAGCTCAAGAGCAAAGGGGAAATAGATTCGATAAAGGGAAGGAAAAAGTGGTCGAATAGTTAGCAGAATCGTTCGACAACACCCGAGGTAAGTTCTTGAGTAAGAGAGCTTAAATTACGATGTGATTAAATCATGTTTTAAGCAAATGAAAATCATGCTCCATGTGTGGCTATTGAGCCGAATGTGCAAGGATGATATGTGCCTTGTGTTTGAGTTTTGCAAATGAAAATGAAATACGAATGTGCCATGAATTATTGTTAGATGTGCATGATTAATTAAATGCTGTCCGGGCTAAGTCCCGAAGGCTTTGTGCTAAGTGACTATATCCGGACTAAGATCCGAAGGCATTTGTGCGAGTTATTAATTCCGGGTCAAGTCCCGAAGGCCTTTGTGCGAGATACTAATTCCGGGTTAAGTCCCGAAGGCATTCGTGCGAGTTTTAAAATCCGGGTTAAGTCCCGAAGGCATTGTATGAGTTACTATAACCGGGCTATGTCCCGAAGGCACTTGAACGAGGAGCTATATCCGGTTAAATTCCGAAGGTACGTGATTTTGGTAATGAATGAGCTTGCTGTAAAATTTCAGCTAATACTCGAAAAACATCCCAATATTGGGATATGTTACGTATGTGTTGAATTCAATCGAGCTCTTACAAATAAATATTCGCTCAGTTGATGAACGAGCTACCGGCCTTCGGCTAAGTTGGTCTTTTGTGTATGTACATAAGGGTTAACGTTGTGAAGTAAGTTTGATATCGGAAAAATTGTGTATTATGAAATATTCCGTTTAGCTAAATGTGTGCTATGCTTTCGTTATGCTGGAATTTCTTGCTCAAAACTTACTAAGCATAAATTGCTTACTTCGTTCCATTGCTCCTCTGTTTTATAGATTTTTGGTTCTCCAGCTATCGGACTCGGGATCTTGAAGTCGAAGTCGCCCACACTATCAAAGGCTCTTTTGGGTACTCTTTTGGTTGAATTTTGATATGGCATGTTTAGGACGACCCATTGTTGTTTTTCGAGTACTTTATGTGATGTATAAGTTTTGGATAGCCATGTGAAAATGGCTTATATGTGTTTAAGTATAATGTTATAATCATTTAGTGTGGATATGCTTGACAAGGATTGGCCACGGGGATGGTTAATCACTTTCATAAATTGTGCTATGTATGCAAAAAGGGCTAGTTGAACCATGAAATAGGTAAAGCCTACCTTAAAGGTAGATGCTGACAGCATCAGTGACGTAGATTTGGAAAATCACTAAAAATAGTAGGAATGGAATTAAATAGTGAATAAATTATGTAAACAAAAATTGAAGAATCTACTTTCATAGGAAAGTAACGAAACAATCATATGGACAGTATGTTAAGAGATATTAAGGTTCTCGTGAGACAGGGTCAGAACGGGTTCTGGGTTCCTTGTTCCGACTTTTGAAATTGATTATAAATTAACCAGAGATAATTAGGAGTCATACCATATATGTATAGATTCCTTTCTGAGTCTAGTTTCTATAGAAATAAACAGCATCAGTATTGGAGCCCTGTACAAGGAGATATCCAAGTCGTAATGCGCAAAGGTCAGGGTAGTCGATTCCTGTAACATGGGAGACTTTAACTAATAAACTGTACTAATTGGCCCAATCAAAAATTCTAGAAAAAAATATGTAGATGGGCATATGAGTCTAGTTTCAGGGAAAAATCACAAAACTGATTTTCGAGTTGTGAAGCTCAAGATATGATTTTTAAAACGACTAGTACACAGATTGGACAGTGTCTGGAAATTTTTCAAAGTTTGTTAACACCTCGTGTTCGACTCCGGTGTCGGACTCGGGTTCGGGGTGTTACATATACTATTGTTCGATAGGTACACTTGCATTCATCGTGATAATAGCTAGTTTCAAGAACGATTCATTATAAATATTTAAAACCTGTCACGAATTTCACGTATCAAGTTTTTGGCGCCGTTACCAGGGAATTAAGATATTAGGAACACTCAATTTTTATTACTTTAGCCATTTTACTTTTATTGCAATTTAAATTTTTATTTTCTTTTCTAATTATTCATTTATTTTCTTCTGGCAGTTTTTTTATAGTTTATGACTAGAAGAAACCCGTCAGGACCATTACTTTTTGATAGTGAGATCAATCGCACAGTTCGCAGAAATCAAAGAGAAATAAGGCGAAGCTTAAGATACACAGTGAACGAGCAAAACGACGATCCTCAAACCCCAACCGAGGAGATGGCTGAAAACCAAGAAAATCCGCTACCTCCTGCAATTGCTGTTAATCAAAATCCTGCTCCGCGCACTATGTATGATTATGCTAAACCTAATTTAACAGGAATTGAGTCAAGTATAGTTAGACCAGCTATTGCTGCAAATAATTTTGAACTGAAACCTAACACAATTCAAATGATACAACAGTTTGTTCAGTTTGATGGTTTCTAGGACGAAGATCCCAACGTTCACTTGGCAAACTTTTTGGAACTATGCGATACATTTAAAATCAATGGTGTTCTTGATGATGCCATACGTCTTCAGTTGTTTCCCTTTTCATTAAGGAACAAAGCTAAATAGTGGTTAAACTCGTTACCACGAGGGTCAATTACTACTTGGGAACAAATGATCAAAATTTTTTTTAAAAATATTTTCCACCGGCTAAAATGGCTAAATTATGTAATGATATCTCTTCTTTTATGCAGATGGATTTAGAAACACTCTACGATGCATGGGAGAGATACAAAGACCTTTTGAGAAGGTGCCCTTACCATGGGTTACCGCTTTGGCTACAGGTTCAAATGTTCCATAATGGCCTGAATCCTTCGACTTGGCAGATGATTGATGCAGCCGCTGGAGGAACTATCAATAATAAGACACCTAAGGTGGCTTAAGAATTTATTGAGAAGATGTCACTGAATAACTATCAATGGAAAGTTATGAGAACAAACCCAACGAAAGCAGCCGGTGTTTTCAACCTTGACGCGGTTACTATGCTATCTAACCAAGTAGAACTTTTAAATAAAAAGATTGACGATTTGTGTGGTTCTACTCAGGTACATCCAGTGATGAGGTGCGATTCGAATGGAGGAGGAGCATGCATAGAATATCAACCCTTCAACCCTAGCATCGAGGAGGAACAAGTCCAATATATGGGAAACAATAACTCCAGATCCCAAAATAACCCATATAGTAATACTTACAATACAGGTTGGAGGAACCACCCAAAATTTTCATGGGGCGGTCAAGGAAATCAAAGGCCACAACATCCTCCGGGCTTTCAACAGCCACCTTACCAGTAAGAAAAGAAGTCGAACCTTGAGGAGATGATAACCAAATTCATCTTGGTGTCAAAAACTCATTTTTAGAATACCGAGACAACACTTAAGAATCAACAAGCATCGATTCAAGGGCTAGAAACTCAGATTGGATAGCTTGCCAAGTTGATTTCTGAACGACCACAAGGTAGCTTGCCAAGCAACACAAAATCTAACCCAAGAGAGCAACTCAACGCGATTACTAGTGAAGATGAGGAAGGGTTAGTCACACCTAAACTAGAACCAAGGCAAGAAACTGAGATAAACAAAGGTAAAGGTGAGGTAGACCACAATGAGCAGAAACTGGTAAGTACAAAGTATAAACCTCGTGTGCCATACCCTAATGCGACAAGGAAAGACCGCTCAGATGAACAATTTGGTAAATTCCTTAGACTTTTAAAGAAACTACATATTAACCTACATTTTATTGAAGAACTTTCCCAGATGCCAAACGCAGTCAAATTTTTAAAGGAGCTTCTAGCAAATAAACAAAAGTTAGATGAAAGGTTGCAGTGGAGTTGAACGGGGTTTGCTCAGCCATTCTCTAGAATAAGCTACCCAACAAACTAAAAGATCCAGGGATTTTTACAATTCTTTATTTAATTGGTAGTTTAGATGTAAATAATGCATTAGCTGATTTAGGGGCTAGTATTAACGTCATGCCTTACAAAATGTTTAAACAACTGGGTCTTGGGAAACCCAAATAGACTAGGATGAGCATTCAATTAGTAGATAAAACTATAAGATTTCCTAGGGGTATTATTGAAGACGTACTCGTTAAAATTGACAAATTTATATTTCCCGTTGACTTCGTTGTTCTAGACATAAAGGAGGATAGCAACACTCCTTTGATTTTTAGAAGGCCCTTTTTAGCAACTGCTAGAACGATTATTGATGTTGGCACAGGTGATCTCACACTTCGTGTGGGAGACGAAACAATCACCCTTCAAGTTCGCAATTCCGGTAACACATCAAAAATTGAAGGTGATTGTCTAAACCATTCTACTAAAACTGACAATATGGTGCAACCTACTTTGCAGGAAATAAGTTTGAAGGAAGTACATGAGCCATTTTCAAGCAATAGTAGAGGACCTATTCATGCAGAACGAAGGCTACAAATTGAGGAGTTAGATGAATGGCGGACACATAAACCAAGAACACAGGATAAACCAAAACTACGCCAGAACAAGCTCAATACCTTTCCAAATCAACTTAAGGTTAGAGATAAAGTTTTATTAGATGCCGTAGATCCTCACATTGTCACTGCCAAACTGAATGAAGAAATCCCTTTTACGGTACATAGTATTTTCCCATTCGGTACATTCGAGGTAAGTCATCCCAATTTCGGTACTTTTAAGGTAAACAATACCCGCCTAAAACCTTATTTTGATGAGATTCATAGCAGGAATGAGGAGTATAAAATCCTCGAACCATCATGACCATTCAATGGAGAGGTAAGTCGAGCTTAGACTATAACTAAGCGCTTCTCGGGAGGCAGGCCGAGCACTAACTGTATTAACTTCTTTAAATTTTAGTACCTAACTTACTAACAGAGCTCTTGAATACAGGTTTACCACACAAACACGGCCAAGCACAAGGGTGTGCTTAGGACTGTGTGGAAACAGGGCAAAGATTTTCCCCAGCACGGGCTGTGATAGGTAGCCACAGCCGTGCGACATGGTCGTGGGCGAAACTATCAAAATAACATGGGCGTGCAACAAGCCCGTGTTGTGAAACCGTGGGTAAACCTATCAATTTAACATGGGCGTGCGCCTACATACACGGGCATGGGAGAAGCGAACAGATATCGACACGACCGTGCAACATGGCCGTGTACACCAATACGCTGAATTTTGAAAATTATGAAACGCACGGGCTAATCTTAGAGCACACGGGCGTGCCCTACGGTCGTGTGCCCCAATTTCTCTATAAACACCTATTATTGATTTTATTTTATTTTTATCTCTATATTTTGAAATTATTATTTTTATTTCCTTTTAATACTATTTTATCCTGAGTTTTTTTCAATTTTTATTCTTCGAGTATTTCATTACGAGTAATTATGCTTCAGTATACCTCTTAAAGAGTTCCTAATTTTATCACAGTCAGAAAGAGCTCCTCAAGCTCATCATCACATAAGAACTAAAAAATCCACTGGGAAAGGTTATCTACGACTGCCATGTCCTGATCGACCATGACCATAGCAACCACCAGATATAATATTCTTTTGGCACAGGACTTATGGACTTATGTCCTCCTCCACTCTCACTCCGATTATTCTCCAAAACACCAATTCAAGGAGTTCATTCATCATTCAGGAAGTTTGTACATTGAGGGCAATGTACATCTTAAGTGTGGGGGGGTCTTTTATATCAGAAAAATTCCTGAATTTTGTTTTATTCTCATACGATCTTCTCATATCATTATTAGAATGAATTCCAATTAGTTTATAATGTTTATTGATATATCTTGAATTAAAACATAGGCATTTATGCATTGATGGTTTAAACTTTAAGACATTAGGGAATCAAACATGATAAGTTGATTTTTGAAGAATTAAAAACTTTTAGGTTGTTTCCCCAAGTTTAGGTATTATTTTGAGTTGGAAGTCACAAGTTTAAACATAAAAAAACCATAATTTTTGTGAGATCTTGAGCCTTTAGAGCATCTATTATTTCTTTCATGCTCACTTTTATTGTTACTTTGAGTGCGTTAGTATTAAATTGTTATTCTAGAACTTGCTTGATTATGCATGTCAAGACCACACCATTTGGTTTGATATGTCAAAATGAGAAAGTCACTTAGGTTTAACCCACTCACTCCACAAAAGCCTACCTTCACAATTAACTCTTAGTGAACCCCCTTGAACCTAACAAGCCATTCATTGATTTACTCTCAATATTAACCCATAACTCATTATTGTTGAAATCCCTTAAATTAATTTGTTCCCTATTTTTGTCCAGATTTGAGTTGGAATAGTTGCTTAGCTATGTTTTATTCTATTTTGTAATTTGAATTGTTCTTAAAAAAAATACTTGTATGCATATTAGTAGTAATGATCTTCTGAGCTAAAGAAGTTAAATTCCATATTCTGAGAAAAAGCTCTGTTGTACGCAATTCATGACTAGTCATTTTTCTAGTTAGGCAATTTTTCAACTCAATCTCGATTCTAACCCTTTCTTTCAGCTTGTGACCACACCCTCTAACCAAAGCCACGTTACAACCCTCTAAAGACCTTTTGATTGATTTTTCATCTCAATTTGTAGTGGTGGAGATTTGATTTTCATGCAAGCCTATGGTAATGACTTTTCATTATTGACTATTGAGTGCTTCATTTATTATACTTAAACACCTCGAGTGACTTGAGTAAATCTTTAGCGAGGATGTGAAACTCTGTGATATTTTGAATCAAAGGTAATTACTTAAATGAGGGAATACACCTATGTTTTCATGATAAAATGCTCAACTTGGAATGTTTGAAACTTTGATGTTCTTTCAGTTGAATTTTCAATGTATGATTACCTATGGATTATTTTGAGATATTATCGATAGAAATAATAAGTTGAGAAGAATTTATTTTTATTATGAGTTGAGGATTTTGCTTGAGGACAAGCAAATGCTTAAATGCGGGGGTATTTGATAAACCGTAATTTATACATATTTCTATCCCATGCTTAGCACGTTTTATGGATGATTTTTTCTTAGATTTGGTGAATTCGATGCTCCTAATGCCTTAATTTCATGTTTTATACTTAGGTGAGCATAGGAGAGTGAAAGGAACAAGAAACGGTCCAAAAACGGAGAAAATGGGCCAACGTACGAAATCAACATGGCCTGGACTGAAGACTACTCAAGGAAAGCCAATTGATCCATCTCAAAAGCCAGATTCATCATCAAGACTAAAGATCTCCCCTCAATTTCCCTTCAGGAGTTTTGGGTTTTTCTTTATGTTTTGTATTCATTATTCTTCTGAGATTTTTACCTTTTTAGTTATGAACTAAAATCCCTAAATACCTAAGGGGAATGAAACCTAAGACAGATCTTGTTATTATTATTTGAATTGTATGATAAATATTTGACTTGTTCTTAATTATGTGTTTTTAATTCTTGTTTTGATATTCTAGGATATTGATTCAAGTTAAGCTCTTATTCAGAAAAAGAATAGACCCTGTCTAAGAGTAAATTTGTCATAATTAATCCGAGTTGGTTGCACGCCTAGAGATAGGGTGACAAGATTTGCCAGATTAGGGTGAAACCTAATAAAGGGATCCATAGATCGAGTTAATGCAACCCTAGAGAGTTAATTAGAAAGTGATTTCAATTATTCAACCTAGGGTTAGACGTTGTTAGTCTCGAGAGGGATAATAATATAACTTAGGGATTTCTACGGATCAAGTCAAATGAATAAATCGTCCGATTCAGAGTCAAACAAGTGAAGTCTAGGTGGATATTTCTTTAGGTATTGTCTTAATTCAATCGTTTTTCCAAAAGTAATTCCCCAATTCTATTTTCTGTGAATTCTTAGTTTAGTTAAATAGTTAGTTAAAACAAATCCCATTATTCTTAGGCTAGATAATAGAAAGACAGTCATTACTAGTACTTTTAGTTCCTTTGGGTTCGACAATCCGGTCTTGCTAAAGCTAAACTACTGTTCGATAGGTACACTTGCCTTCATTGTGATAATAGTTAGTTTCAAGAACGATTCATTATAAATATTTAAAACCTGTCATGAATATCACATATCACTTCCCAAACTATTCTCTTTTCTGAATGCATTACTACTTATCACTTCACTACCGAACTCTTTAGTTTCCCACTTATGATCTTAGTAACCATAATTCTTGTAAAACTTTCGTCAACACTGGTAAGTGGGGTAAGGTCGTAATGCCTTTAACTTGAATCTCACAAACACATACATAGGACTCAACATTTATCATCAATAATATTGTTACAATCATATGGTGCACTCCAAGCAAGTTAACATGCTCGTTTATTCTACAAATGCTTTGTCATCCACAATTTTCATACAATAAATTCATTTACTTGAACTACAATTTAACGTTTAATTAAGTTCCATCACTTGGCTTTAATTTTACTTATCAAAATTCGTCAAATTAGAGAACGTCTTACGGGTTTGAATGCATCGTTCACTTGATGCCGTAGTCCGACTATGGTCTTACACAAAATCTCATGTATATAATAAGATGCCAATGCCATGTCCCAAACATGGTCTTACATGGGTTCTCATCTATCGATGCCATAGCCTAGCTATGGTCTTACACGTACTCACAAGTAGTGTCATGGTCCAACCATGGTCTTAACCGTTAATTCCTCATTGAATGATTATACTCATTTCCTGCGTCCTACTGAATATGATCTTCCAATTCAATTTATATAGCATATCTCAAGCTCGTATACCATACGTTTCAAATAGTTACCTGTATCACTCACAACATGGTCATAAATTTTCTCATTTTGATATAAATCATAAATCTTTCGTTGAACCATTTGCAATACTACCGGATACTCAATAGCCCCGAACATGAGATAAGATGCCGAGGCTATGTCCCAGACATGGTCTTAAAGTCGATGCCGTGTCCCAAACATGTCTTACACTAACTTTCATATATCGAGGCCGATGCCATGTCCCAGACAGGTCTTACACTGGCTCTCATCTATCAGTGTTGATGCCATGTCTCAGACAAGTCTTACATTAACACACAACAAGCTGAGGCCATGTCCTAGATAGGTCTTACACTAGCTTGTATATCCCGAGGCTGATACATGTCCCAGACATGTCTTACACTGGCTTTCGGCTCAATGCCGATGCATGTCCCAAAAATGTCTTACACTGGCTCTCATAATGTGGTCGATGCATGTCCCAGACATGTCTTACACTGGCTCACATACCACCTAATGTCATGATATGAATATCCAACTCTATTCCAAATATTCAATCGGAAGTCTTTATTATAATAATTTCTCATTCTCATATTCACAATCAAAACAATTTATGCAATATCAATTCAGTCACATACTACAGCAAAATAGTTGCATTATTAACCAATAACTTACTCATCACTATCCAATACAATTCATATCTATATATCATGAATTTCTATTCGTGCCTTTCCCACTTTTGACACATCATAAGCATGTTTCAATCATCTCAATATCATTTTCAAGCATTATCAAATATTTGCTCGGTTGGAAGTCATTCCTATCCTAACAAAACAATTTCATTATAGCCAGGAGATATCACAGTATCACAAGTAGTACTATGGCATGTATAGCTAGACTGACGTACGCTAGGTTAGTCCGAGAACCAACAAAACCATAACTCTGATACCACTAAATGTAACACCCCTTACCCGTGTCCAAGGCCGGGACAAGATATGAGGCATTACCAGACTTAAACATACGTAATCACATAAAATCAACCATAAAATTTTGTCCATATCAAAAACATTCATACATATGTATCACGTCCCTTAAACGGGCTTACGAGGCCCTATACATGCATCAAAGATGATTCGGGACTAAACAGGAAACTTTAAAAACTTCTGGGAAAACTTAGAAAATTTCATCATGAAACAGGGTCACACGGCCGTGTGGCTTGGGACACTCCCGTGCCCTCAACTTGTGTAACTCTCTGTTTATGACATCATCACCAAATTAGGGGCACATAGTCAAAGCACACGCCCATGTCCCAAGGCCATGTCCCTCACACGGCTGGACTACATGCCCATAGGGGCAGGCCGTGTGTCACACACGACTTAAACACACGCCTGTGTGTCTACCCGTGTGGACAAATACAATGCTAGTTTCCAAGCCATTTGCCCACCCATAGTTGTACACATACACTTATACATCTCTATAGCAATTAACATACTTAATTGAGCAATTATATATCCACAATCAAGGCTCAAGCATGGCATCCTCACAACAACACATATATGCACATGACATTTCTCTTATTCAAATCCAAACTTACTAAAACACATATAATATATACAATTGGTTTACCTCCAATTTATCCATATATATCATGATTATTAACATGCCAACAAATCTAATTTAAATCTTCAAGCATTCATGTCTTATAACAAAATCCACGCCTTCAAAGCATTGGCACATACATGTATACAAAATTTGATTTACGACCATTTAAGCATATAAGCAAATTTGCATGGCTACCCACAACATCAATCTATTAACTATTACAAGCCAATACATTTGGCTCACTTATAAAGACATATTCACAAAGTGGCTTAGTCCCTATACATGCCATAAACTTAAGAGGGTTGCATCCGTTTTTACACAACATGAAAACTTGATAGTGTGATGACATCTCCGGTAATCTCCAACCCAAGCTAGCAAAAATTAACCTATAAGGGATGGGAAAGGGAGGGGAGTAAGCTATAAACCTTAGTAAGTTCATATGAAAATAATAAGAAATTTTAATAATATGCTTTTACCAAATTCTTACAACATGCTCTCAAGGTATCACAATTATAATTGCATATTAATCCACTATTTGAACAAATCCTAGTCAAGTTGTCTACTCGAGTCATAGACACTAAATTATTTATATCTTGAGCTATGAAGCTCTAATTTAAGATCCGTTAATTTTCCCTGAGACTAGACTCACATATTTTCCTACCATAAAAATTTCAGAATTTTTGGTTTATCCAATTAGTACAGTTTATTCTTCAAACTTACCCCTTTTTCACTGTTCGATAGTTCTGACCCCTCTTCGCTAAAAATTAATTATCTTCTCATACGGGATTCTAATGATGTTCCCGTTTGTTTATTTTGAAAATAGACTTATTAAAGAATCTAAAAATATAAATTATAACCCATAATTGTATAGTTTGTTTATTCAGAATACCAAGGGTTTCTTGGAAATCTTATATATATAGTATCGTTTTAATGCCATATCCCCGATATGGTCTTACATGAAAAATCATATCGACGCCATGTCCCTGACATGGTCTTATACAAAATCACATGCCGAGGCCATATCCCGGATATGGTCTTATACAGAATCTTAATAACCTTATTGTTTTGACATTTGTACCCTATTCATCTCTAAGATTCGTTTGGGATTTCTCATTCATCGAAACTTCGTCATAATCATCATTGATAATTTTCATGGAAACAAATGTATAATTCATGCAATACCGAAATATAAAATACATAACATAAGGTAGTATCATTTACACATGAACTTACCTCGACACCAAGGTTATCAAAAAGAGTCCTAACCATCGATTCCTCATTTTTTCCCCCGTTCTAGGTCCAAAGCTCAATTTCCTCAATTTATAATGTCACATTTAGTCTAATTATTAGTCACATTATTCAATGTGATCCAAATATCATATTTTAGCAAAATTACATTTTTATGCCTAAACTTTGTCATAATTACACTTTTGCCCCTAGGCTCATAAAATGAAATGCACTCAATTTCCTTGTTACCCAAGCCTAGCTGAACCATTTTCATAACTATAGCATCTCAAAATTTTCATTAAAACACACTCTTACTACACATTTTATAACTTTCTCAAAATGGTCATTTTGGACGTTTTCACTGAAAATTACTTAACAAAAGATGTTTATCTAACACCCAACATTCATTTTCTACCATTAGACATCAAAACACATGTATGTCATTCATGGGTAATTTTTTAGACATTAGCCTTAGCTTAAAATAAAGGTGGAAATAAGTAAATCGAGTTACGGAAACTTCAAAAATGTAAAGAACTTCGAAAACGGGGCTAGGGATCACTTACTATTGAGCTTGAAAGTTTTAACAAAACCCTAGCCATGGCTTCCATGGGGGTTTTGGCTGGAGCAAGAAGATGGAGGCCAATTTTGGCTATTTTGGGCTTTTAATTCATTTATTTACTAGATTACCTAAATGCCCCTAACTTAAAAATTGTTCATTTCACCTATCTCATACCCATGTTTGTCCAACAAATGTCCAATGATCCATTTACTATATAAAGACCTTTAATTTAAAGTCCATAGCAATTTGACACCTTTAACATCTAGAACTTACGTGTTGCAATTTTTACGATTTAGTTCTTTTGACCAAATTAAGTAGAGAAACATCAAAATTTTTAAAGATAATTTCACAAATTCATTCCATGAAATCGTGGACCATAAAAATACAATAAAAATAGATTAACTTATGTCAGATTTGTGGTCCCAAAACCACTATTCTGACTAGGCCCAAAAATCGTGATGTTACATTTATGTATGTTAAATGATGTGTATTTATAGGTAATACCTCGAAACCCTATTCTGGTGACAGATACTGGTTAAGGGTGTTACATTTATTTGTAACACCCCTAAACCATATCCGTTGCCGGAATAGGGTCATAATGCATTACAAAATAAAACACGATTACGAACAATTTAATATAAGTATTTATATATTCATTTAAATAAGTCTCGAAAGTTAATCAAAAATTTATTTCATAAATTATTATAACTCTTAAATTTGAACATTTCATATCATATGAATATATAGCCACATCTCTCACAAGAAGCAATATAAAATACAATATATCAATGTACCCATACGCAAACTTACACAAATTTAGCAAATTCATATAGTCACATACATAGGTATATAGCATCCATAAATATGAGCAGCTTTACATACATATAAGGCCTATAAAAACTTAGCTGATATAAATGGACCAAATACTATATACGCATGTCTTAACTTAGTCCATAAATAAACACCAAAATTTGTATCATGCATATGTCTTTCTCTTTACCTATCAATTTCTTAATTTGCCTTAACTCAATAACATTCATCTTGAATCATACGACCGAATATATGTATTTAACCTCATCACAAATGATCTGAATTAAGGTTACACCCTTGACATAGACTCAATACAAAACCGATTATTTATATATAACCTAATCAACATTTATACACGCATGGTGCGTATTTACCTTAAAGCCTAGGCCATACTTACCATTTGAGCATCAAATACATACCAAACAGTCGACTAGATTAATCATGAATCACATGCATTGCTTACCACTTAACAATCCAACTAGTCAGGCTAGAACATAATCACTCACCACTTAAATTATGCCGCAGTTCATATTATCCATCACAAACTAATTAACATACCAAATACATATTATGCCATTATTCTTTCGTAGCCGAATCTTGCTACTTAGAATCACATATGCATCCAAAACTTCCATCATCAATTACCAATAAACAAGCTCACTAAATATTTTGACAAGAACTTACAAGACCAAATTTAAACATAATAAGCAAGCCATTTTCGTAACATATAGTATTTATCACATATATTATGCATTCATGGCACACAACTTAATAATCAAAATTAATATAAGCCTTACCTAATGTGACTGAATTCTAATATAATAATTTAGCCATTTTTGCATGGCTTAGATTACACATAACCGAAAATCCAACTTTACAAAACACATTCCAGCCTATACATGCCATAATTCGAGTTTGAATATTTAAATACCGAAGTTGTAGATAGTGTGATAGACTTTGCTGACGATCCCCGAGCCTGCAACTTGAATCCAAAATCTATAAAATAAGATACACATAATAACACAGAGTAAGCTTTTGAAGCTTAGTAAGTCATAAGCAATTAAACATTCCAATAATATTATCAACTTATTCAAACCAAACTAAATTATAATATCATAACTTATCAAATCCAAATATATATAATTCATTATAAACATATATTTTCATACTCAAATATCACTCTGGCCGAACACTCATGAAGCCAAATTATCATTATTATCATTTATCTTCCACAATCAATTAATCATTGTAACTTACTTCACGTATCCATAAGCATATAAACTCATGTGTAATTGCATACTTTCATATATATATACTAATTATGCAGCTGAATATATATAGTCAAGCATGTCAATACTAAGTTTCATTTCAATAATAATTTCAAGGCTGAATACATTGAGTACATAAACCCCTGTATCAAAATAATTCATCATATTCATATATTAAATATGTAACCGAAATTACCTAATCATATATGTACTTGTTTAAAAATTATTCATGATAAACAAGTTACTAACTCACAAGGTCAAATACACATATCACATTTGCATATATCCTTCATTTGCACCCTTTCAAGATTTGCAACTAATAACCAAGGTACTTACTTACTTTACCTTAAATAGGTAACGAGTTAATTCATACATGGCATATAGCTCATTTTACATATTCTTGCTCAATTTACCTTAGCCCGATGAACCATTCGAAATTGGATAGGACACTCGGATAATCACACAAATCGTACAATGCCAAAGTCCCAGACGTGGTCTTACATGTAGTCACATATCGATGCCATGGTCTTACTCGCACACATATATCGGAATCCTTTGTCATGACATTTGTATCCTAACTATTCCTAAGGTTCATACGGGGCTTTCGAACGTCCTAACTTCGTCGAAACAAATTCGAAAATGTGGTAGTCAAGCCTTTTCATATTCGGCCATAACAAATTTAAATTCATACATTTCATAAAAACTTTTATATCTAACATTTAACTAAAATTAAACAAGTCTATTTGCTTATAAACTTACCTCGGACGATGTAAAACGGAATGGAGCGACTAGTCGACAATTTTTGTTCTCCCCGATCCAAATTCGATTTCTTTGGTTCTTGATCTAAACATATTCAAATTAAGCTCATTCAAACATATTTTCATTCAATTTAGTCCAAAAACAAATAAATGGGAAAATTACCATTTTACCCCTAACATTTATAATTTTTACAATTTAGTCCCAATTGCACAAAACACAAAATATGCAAAATCTCAAGATACCCATGTTTGGCCGAATATTCCTAGTGTTCATACAAGTCCATATATTTCATTTATTTCACATTTTAGTCCCTCAAATTATTATTTTTGCAATTTAGTCCTAATTACTCAAAATCATCAAAAACTCCAATACAAAACATGTTAATCTAAAACATATCTTTCATATTTCATCATCAAACAACAAAAATCACAAGCTCTCAACAATATCACAACTCAAAATATTCATCAAAATAAAAAATTCAAGCAAGGGTTCTGTAGTACTCGAAGCAACGATCTCAAAAACGTAGAAATTTTCAAAAATCGAACAAAAAAACGAACCTTGATTGAGCTTGAAAGGATGGCCGAACCTAGGTTTCTTTTTTTTTCTTTTCTTTTGTTTCTAATTTCGATCAAAGATAATGAATAAAACATGGCTTATTTTATGATATAATAACATATATTAACATGTTTTTATCTAATTACATTTTTAACCTTAATAAAATTATAACTAAATCATATATTATAAGCCCATTACCATCCACCCTTTCTCTAAATGGACTAATTGCAACATAAAGGCTCCCTTTAATAAAGCCAATAACAACTAGGTCCTTTTTAGAAATAACCACCAAATTTTCATTTTACGCGATTAAGTCTTTTTATTTAATCGGGCACTTAAACGACAAAATTAAATCACAAAAATTTCACAGATATAAATTCACACAAAATAAACACATAAAATAATTTTTAAATATTTTTCTGCCTCGAATTCGTGGTCCTAAAACCATTGTTCCGATTAGGGCCTAAATCAGGCTGTTACAACTCTCCCCCGTTAGGGATTTTTGTCCCCGAAAATCTTACCGGTGAATAGGCTTGGATAGCATTCTCTTATTGCATCTTCTATCTCCCACATTGCTTCCTCAACTCCGTGTTATGCCATAGTACTTTAACCAACAGAATTTTCTTATTTCGCAACTCTTTAATCTCACGAGCTAGAATGCGAATCGGTTCTTCTTCGTACGACATATCGGGCTTAATCTCAACCTCAGTCGGACTAATCACATGTGAAGGATCAGATCGATATCTACGAAGCATCTAAACATGGAATACATTGTGGATGTTTTCTAGCTCAGATGGCAACAACAGTCTATAAGCAACCAGTCCGATGCGTTCTATTACCTCATAAGACCCAATAAACCTCGGACTTAATTTGCCTTTGCGACCAAATCTGAGTATCTTCTTCCACGGTGAGACTTTCAAAAAAATTATCTCCAATCTAAAACTCTATATCTTTACGTTTTAAGTCCGTATATGATTTCTAACGGTCTGATGCTGCTTGTAGACTTTCACGAATCATTTTCACCTTCTGTTCAATTTCTCTGATCAAGTCAACCCCATGTATCTTATTTTTACTGAGCTCAATCCAATACAATGGTGTACGACATTTACGACCGTACAAAAACTCATAAGGTGCCATTGTGATACTCGATTGAAAGCTGTTATTATACGCAAATTCAATCAGAGGTATGTATCGTTCCCACATACCTTCGAACTCGAGAATGCAACATCTCAACATATCCTTAAGTATCTGAATGATTCGCTCAGACTGACCATCTATTTACGGATGGAAAGCAGTGCTAAAATGTAATTTCGTATCTAATGCATCTTGCAGTTTCTTCCAAAACCGCGATGTAAACCTCGGATCTCTATCCGAAACAATAGATCTAGGTACACCATGTAATCTTACAATCTGAGAAACATAAAATTCAGCCAGCTTATTAAGTGAGTAGTCTATACGTATCAGAACAAAATAAGCCGATTTAGTCAACCTATCCACAATAACCCAAATTGCATCTTTCTTACTTAGTGTTAATAGTAAACCAGATACAAAATCCATAGTAACTCTATCCCACTTCCACTCTGGTATCATAATCGGCTGAAGCAATCCAGTAGGTACCTGATGCTCGACTTTTATTTGTTGATAGATTAAACATTTTGAAACAAAGCTAGAAATATCTCGTTTCATACCATGCCACCAATAAAGCTATTTCAGCTCAATATACATCTTCATACTACATCGGTGAATAGATAATCGACTACTGTGAGCTTCATTCAAAATCATCTGAATCAACTCTGAATTCCTTAGGATGCATATTCAGTTCCTGAATCTCAAACAATCATCAGCATCAACTCGACACTCTGAATCAGCATTTGAATCACATTGAGCTCGTTTCGTTATCAACTCGTTATCAACCTTCTGGGCATCACAAATTTATTGAAAAAATAACGGTCTTGCTTTCAATTCAGCTATTATCGAACCGTCATCAGACATAGCCATATATGCATTCGTTATACGCAAAGTAAATAGTGATTTTCAGCTTAAAGCATCAGCAACAACATTAGCCTTTCCCGAGTGATAGTTAATCACAAGCTCGTAGTCCTTTAGCAATTCTAACCATCGGCGTTGTCTCAAATTCAGATCTTTCTGAGACATCAAGTATTTCAGGCTTTTGTGATCTGAGTGAACATGACATTTCTCACCAAACAGATAGTGACACCAAATTTTCAATGCAAACATGATAGCTGCCAATTCCAAATCGTGTGTCAGATAGTTTCTTTCATGCGGCTTCAACTATCTCAAGGCATAAGCTATAACTTTGCCTTCCTGCATCAAAACATAGCCCAAACCATTTAAAGATGCATCACTATAGATAACAAATTCTTTACCCGATTCTGGCTGAACTAACACTAGAGCTTCGGTTAAAAGGGCTTTCAATTAATCAAAGCTTTTCTGACACTTCTCTGACCACTCAAACTTAACATCTTTCTGTAATAGCTTCGTCATCGGGGCTGCAATCATAGAGAAGCCTTTCACGAACTGTCTATAATAACCAGCAAGTCCCAGAAAACTTCGGACTACAGAAACATTCTTAGGAGGTTTCCAATCAAGTATAGCTGGAATTGTACTCGGATCAACCCGAATACCTGATGCTGATACCACATGACCCAGAAAACTAACTTCACTTAACCAGAACTCACATTTACTAAATTCCGCATACAAATGCTTATCTTGCAAAGTTTGTAACACAAGTCTCAAGTGTTTGGCAAGCTTAGCTTTATCACAAGAGTAGATTAAAATATCATCTATAAACATAACCACAAACCGATCCAGATACGGTCTAAAGATCCGATTCATCAAATCCATAAAAATAGCAGGTGCATTAGTAAGTCCGAAAGGCATAACTAAAAGCTCATAATATTCGTACCTCGTTCGAAATGCAGTCTTTGGGATGTCAGAGTCTTTAACTCGCAAGTAATAGTAGCCTGATCTCAAATCTATCTTTAAAAACACAGTAGCCCCTTTTAGTTGATCAAACAGATCACTAATCTGTGGCAACGGATACTTATTAGTTATAGTCACCTTATTGAGTTGTCTATAATCAATGCAAATTCTCTTAGTTCCATCTTTCTTTTCCACAAACAGTACTAATGCACCCTAAGGAGAGAACAGTCGCGCGAAATCTATATCTGTCAACTCTTGCAACCTAGCTTTCAATTCTTTTAATTATGTTGGTATCATTCTGTCCAGAGCTATGGATATCGGAGTTGTCCCAGGCATTAACTCAATACCTTACTCTACCTCCCGAATATGTGGCAAACCCGGTAATTCTTCAGGAAATACATCTGGATACTCACATACAACTGGTACTAATTCAATGTTTCTTGGTTACCCAAGCCTAGCCAAATATATTATAAACTCATACTAGCCCACATTTTCCTTTATTTCACATTTCTACCACATATTTTGTACCTTTCTCAAAAAGGTCCTTTTAGGGGTTTTTCATGAAAATCACTTAGGAAAAGATGTTTAACACATATCTAACTTTCATATTCCCCCTTAAATCATCAAAGAACAAACATGTCACACATGGGTCATTTTGCATACATGAACCCTAGCTTACAATATGGGTAGAAATGGAGAGAACATGTTACAAGGATCACAAAAATACAAAGAACATTAAAAACGGGGGTAGGAGTCACTTACTATTGAGCTTGGAAAGTGAAGAAACCCTAGCTACGGAGTCCTTTGAAATTTTGGTAGCAAGAGGGAGAAGAATGGCTGATTTTTTTGCCTTTATTTTCCCTTTTTATTGATTTTATTGCCAAAAGACCAAAATGCCCTTCCTTACTAAACTTCTAAAATTTTCCATGCATGCCCATTTTTGTCCAAAAACTTAGAAATTGGGAAAATTACCCTTTAAGACCTTCTAATTAATATTATAAAGCAATTTCATGCAAATTGCTTCTACAATCCAAGTTTTGCAATTTTTTCAATTTGGTCCCTAATTTCTGATTGGACACCTTACACTAAGAATTTCTTCATGAAACTTTAACATATGCTTACTTTTATATTCTAAGCCTCATAGTAATCATAAAATAAATATTTTGACTTTGGGTTTGTGGTCCCAAAACCACTGTTCCTACTAGACCCAATTTTGGGATGTTACATTTCGTCTTACCAGTATACAAGTTCGGATATTGACTTCTCATGGTTTCTTCAGATTCCCATGTGGCTTCTTCCACTCTATGTTTGTGCCATAGAACTTTTACCAAGGCTATTTTCTTGTTCCTTAATTGTTTGATTTCTCGAGCCAAAAAATTTTGACTGGTTCTTCACCATAGGTCATGTTTGGTCTAATCTCAACTTCCGACGGCAGAATCACATGTGAGGGATCTGATCTATATCTACGCAACATGGACACATGGAAAACATCATGAATCTTTTCCATTTCGGGTGGTAAGGCTAACTGGTAGGCTTAAGGCCCAACTTGTTCAGTAATCTCGTATGGTCCAATAAACCGCGGGCTCAATTTTCCTTTTTGGCCAAATCTAAAAACCTTTTTCCAGGGAGACACTTTTAAGAATACTTTATCTCTAACTTGAAACTCAATCTTTTTCCTTTTTAAATCGGCATATGACTTTTGCCTATCCGATGCTGCTTTTAAAGAATTGCGGATTACTTTAACCTTTTCTTCGGTATCCTCGATCAAATCAACCCCTTGAATCTAGTGTTCCTTGAGTTCCGTCCAATACAATGGATTTCGACACTTTTGGCCATATAATGCCTCATAAGGTGCCATCTTTAAACTCGTCTGGAAACTGTTGTTGCAGGTGAACTCCACCAATGTAAATATTTTTCCAAACTACCTTGAAATTTAAGGACACAGCATCGTAACATATCCTCAAGGGTCTGAATCGTCTACTCAGACTGACTATTGGTCTGTGGGTGGAACACCATACTAAAACTCAACATTTTACCCAAGGCTTCTTGTAGTTTCTTCCAAAATCTCCAAGTGAATCTCGGGTCTCTCTATCTGAAATGATCGACAATGGTACTCCGTGTAATCTCACAATCTCGGATAAGTATAAGTCGGCCAATCTATCAAGAGTGAAATCTGTCCATACAGGAATAAAGTGAGCTGACTTCGTTAGTCTATCCATTACAACCCAAAGAAAATCTTTCTTTTTCGGGGTTAACGGTAGCCCAGTCACGAAGTCCATGGTGATCCTGTCCCATTTCCATTTGGGAACCATTACAGGCTGTAATAAACCTGAAGGCACTTGGTGTTCAGCCTTGACCTGCTGACATATCAAGCATTTCGACAAAAATTCAGAAATATCTCTTTTCATACCATTCCACCAGTACATGGTCTTTAAATCATTGTGCATCTTGGTACTTCCCGGGTGAATTGACAGACAACTATCATGTGCTTCTTGCAAAATTTTCTGAATAAACTCATCACCTTTAGGTACACAGAACCTATCTCGAAACTTTAAACAACCATTAGGATCAATTCGAAAATTTAATTCGGCTCCCGTTTCACATTGTTCTCTTTTGACTTGCAAGTCACTATCATTGATCTGAGCTACGCAAACCTCTTGGAGAAATGTTAGTCTGGCTCTTAACTCTGCCAAAACTGAACCATCATCAGATAATGCCAAATGCGTGTTCATAACCTTCAGAGCAAAAAAGGAGTTTCTACTTAACGTGTCGATGACTACATTCGCCTTACTAGGATGGTAATTGATCACAAGCTCATAATCCTTAATCAATTCTAGCCACCTTCAGTGTCTCAACTTCAATTCTTTTTGTGTCATCAAGTATTTCAAACTCTTGTGATCGGTGAATACACGACAAGTTTCACCATACAAATGGTATCTCTAAATTTTTAAGGGAAATACAATAATAGCTAGCTCTAAGTCATGAGTCAAATAATTTTTCTCGTGTGGTTTCAGTTGCCTCGAGGCATAAGCTATCACTTTTCCCTCTTATATAAGCACACAACCCAGTCCATTTAAGGACGCATTGCTATACATCACAAATTCTTTTCCCAGTTCGACTTGTACCAAAACTGGATCTTCTGTCAATAATGTGTTCAATTTATCGAAACTTTGCTGACATTTTTCCGACCATTCAAATTTAACATCTTTTTGCAGTAACCTCGTCAAGGGAGTTGCAATCATCAAAAATCATTTCACAAAGTGTCAGCAGTAACCGGCTAAGCCAAAAAAGCCTCTAACCTCTGTTACGTTCTTTAACGGCTTCCACTCGACAATAGCAAAAATTTTATTCAAATCAACTCGGGTGCCATCATCCGACACAATATGACCGAGAAATCTGACTTCTTGAAGCTAAAACTTGCTCTTGCTAAACTTTGCATAGAGTTGCCTATCCCGTAAAGTCTGTAAAATAGTCCTCAAATGAATACTACTACAAACTAGTCCAGGTACGGCTGAAATACACGATTCATTAAATCCATAAACGCAGTTGGGGCATTTGTTAGACCAAAAGGCATGACAAGGAACTCGTAGTGGCCGTACCTTGTCCTGAAGGCAGTCTTAGGTACATCTACCTCCTTAACTCGTAACTGGTAGTAGCCGGAACTCAAATCTATTTTTGAAAATACGGTGGCTCCCCTCAACTAATTGAACAAGTCGTCAATCCTTGGCAAGGGATACTTATTCTTAATAGTCACCTTAATAAGTTGCCGGTAGTCTATGCACAACCTCATCGATCCATCTTTCTTTTTCACGAATAAAATGGGAGCACCTCAAGGTGAAGAGCTCAGTCTTGTAAAACCCTTGTCTGTCAATTCTTGCAATTGTGATTTTAACTCCTTCAACTCGGTAGGGGCCATTCTGTACGAAGTAATAGAAATGGGCAGCATTCCCGATATTAGTTCAATATCGATTTCCACCTCTCTAATAGGAGGTAACCCTGGTAACTCTTCTAGGAACACGTCTGGATATTCACAGACTATCGGTACCAACTCAATCTTCAATTCAGATGCTTTAGTCTTCAATATGAACTCAAGGTAAGCTTCAAATCTTTTCCTCATATACCTTTGAGCCATTATTGAAATAATCACATTCGGCGGTGTATTCAACTCATTCGAATCAACCCGGAGAATGTCATCATATGAAAATTTTAATTCCATGTACTTGCTACCGTAGTTTACTATCACATCATGGGCGGTCAACCAATCCATACCAAGAATTACATTAAATTTGTCAAATGGAAAAAGCATAAGATTTGCCAGAAAACAGTGTCCTTCAATTGTCAAAGGACAATTCTTACAAACTTTATCTACTAATACCAACTTGCCTAGAGGGTTCAACACATTAATTACAAATTCCGTTGATTCCACAAAGATGTTCATGCTAGACACCAATTTTATGCATATATAGGAATGGGTTGATCTCGGATCAATTAAGGCAATGACATGAGTATTATGAGGAGAAAATGTACCCGTAATGACATCGGGAGTTGAAGCTTTCTCTCTAGTGCGTATCACATAAGTCCTTGCCGGGGCTCGAGCCTCAGATTTTGCAGTCGTGTCCTTGACAGTAGTTCGACTACCACTTGCACTTCCAGGATGTCGTGGTGGTCTACCTCGAAGATTAGGAACATTAGACTTTAGGGGTAAATCCACCTCTTTATCGGCTCGTTCTGGGCAATCTTTAATGAAGTGGCCAAGGGAACCACATCTAAAATATGCCACACTCTTCATTCGGCATTCCCCGAAATGAAACTTGTTGCAACTTTTACATCTCAAATTTTGATCATCTATACTCCCTACACTAGTTACCTCAGGGGAGGAAGACTTTGAGTTGTGTCATTTAAAGCTTCTTGTTTTGCTCAAATATCCCACCGATGCAGTAGAGCATTCTTGTTGACTCTTCGATTTCTTCGTAGGAAAGAAGTGCGTTCTACCGCTAGATCTCTTACTCGAAGCTCTAGCTTCTCTCTTTGCTCGTTTTCTTTCATTATTTAGTTCCTCAGCCTTCTTGGCTCGATTGGATAATGTAGCCAACTTCTTTATCAAGAATCCTGATTAACAGTTTGATTTTTTCATTCAGACCTTCTTCGAAGCGTTTACACATTTTCACCTCTGATTGGACCCACTCACTTGCATACTGACTTAGTCTCACGAACTCTCTTTTGTATTCTAACACGGTTCTATTTCCTTGTTTGAGTTCCAGGAACTCCTTCCGCTTTTGGTCCAAGAACCTTTGGCTGATATTCTTCTTCCTAAATTCTGTGTGGATGAATTCCAATGTGGTACTCTCTCTCGGTGCTATTGAGGATACGGTCTTCCACCAATGGTATGCAATGTCCTTCAATAGTGACACCACACATTTTAAACTTTCCTCAAAAATACATGACAGCTCGTCTAGAACTCTCATGGTATTCTCAAGCCAAAGTTTAGAACGTTCCGGATCATTATCAATTATGGCCATAAACTCTTTGGCTCCGTATTTCCTAAGTTTGTCCACAGGGGCCTTACCAATTCTCATAGGTACCACACCTTGTGGCACTTCTCCTTCAGGTCGAGCAGGGGGTGGTGGAGGTCGTGGTATATTGGGGTGATTTCTCAAACAATCCCCAAACCATTCATCCATCATCTCGAAAAAGGTAGATCTTGGCTCTTCTCAGCCTTCAGACACAGGCCTTCTACTACTAGTAGTAGTAGCTCATTAAACGGAAGCTGGAGAATGGCTCTCAGCTCTCTCAGACTCATCTTGAGCTTTATTGGAAGACATTTACTATATTCAAATACAATTAAAAATGGTTAGGAGATGTCACACTATCATAACTTGTATAATGGCATGTATAGATATACTCGACATATGCTACGTTAGCCCTAGAACTGACTAAACCGTAACTCTGATACCACTAAATGTAACACCCCTTACCCGTACCCGAGACCGGGACAACTTTGCATGAACATGACATTTCTGAAAATTTTCTAGCTATAAAATTTCATTCCAAATTAAAACCAATCAATCATATTTATAATATCCCTATTATGGACCTGTGGGGCCCAAAACATACATTGAGGATGGTCCGGGACTAAGCCGAGAACTTAAGAAACTTTTTGGAAAATTTCCTAGGTTAAGCCTCATACGCCCATGTGGAGGCAATGCACACGCCCGTGTGCTTTGGGACACGCCCGTGTCCCTTACCCGTGTGGAATTAATTGAATTTATTTCTCAGTTCAAACCTACAAGGGTTTTCACACGGCTGAGAACACGCCCGTGTACTTCACATGGCTTAGACACGCTCGTGTTGTCACTCGTTCTCCAAAACTCGAGCATTCTATTTATGATGTCATTATGCATTTAAGGTCACACGGCCAGGACACACGCCCATGTGCTAGGCCGTGTCCTCCACATGGTTGAGACACATAGTCGTGTCTCTAACCGTATGTTTACTACCATGCATTCTGACCTAAAAATTTTAGGTGTAGGGGACACACGACCATACCACACGCCCATGGGGCTGACCGTATGTCACACACGGCCTAGACACACTCTCATGTGTCTATCCTTGTGGACCTTTTCGGAACCTACAAATCTAAGACAATGGTCACCCTTAATAACCACTCATATTAGTGAATCTCAATGAAGATTAACATGGCCTAAATATACCCAAGTACTACCATAAATCGTCAATTGCATGTTAACCTCATCTCGTCGGTTATGTACATGCTAATTTATCCTCTTTGTATTTGGGATTTACATCTCATTCAAGAATACATTTAGACTTGGCTCCTTGTTATAACTCATTGCAAATTATGGCCTAACCATCCCAAGTGATTTGGCCACATTTCATATGTCTATTTATAATATACCACATTTAATCATCACTAGAACATTTAACCATAAACAAGCACAATTAGTAGGTCATAGCCTGCATCAAAATAAGCCATGTCTTATGGCCATCTACAAAAAGAATAAGTTTAATGTTTAAGTCTTCACATAGGCCAACCAATGACACATATTACAAAATAACCAAAATCTATACATGCCATTGAAACAAAATAAAGTATCTATATACCAAAGCAAAACAAGTTGATAGTGTTGACAATGCTCCAATCGTCTTCAAATCTTCACGAGTCCACGAGCTCTGTAAAATAAGGAAAGGAGAGGGGGTAAGCATTAACATGTTTAGTAAGTTTGGATAACGGGAAAGTAAACTTACCGAGTATTTAACATGTAATCATACAAGACATTCAGGCCAAACTTTCATAGTAAAATTTCCTATCACATGTACTCAACCATCAAGTTAGTCTCATGCCAGTACAATGTAACATCTTTCATAGATGAGCTCATCAATTCACACATGTCTATTCCCATTTAACATTTTAATCCCGTCGAATTTCTTGGAATCTCGATGGATATCTAGTTTACCATCAACTCATGCAAGTGATCCTTTAAATACGAACACTCGTGAACCTCGCTTTTATGGCGGGATTACCAGTCCAAACTAAATCCCCCACAACATAACTCACAGAGTAATGTCGAGATTACCAGTCCAGGCTAAATCCCTTACAATGACATATACTCCTACTAGTTTAGGTCTAAATTACTAGTCCAAGCTAAATTCAGATCCTATTCAGATTACCCGTCTGAGCTAAATCCGTTAAAGCACACATATTCTTTGGGATGCTACATCACCATAGGATCACTCGTCCAGGCTAGATCCTTTATACCATTATTTTGTTTTCGAGTAATCCATCAGACATCCCCTTTTATTCAACTGGGACATTCCATCATAACATTAATAATTCATGAGTTTTCATACAATAAATATTACTATTATAATTGATACATGTACATACATCTTTAATATATTTTAAGGATAGTTTACATTCGAGTTACACAAACTTACCTGGTAATTGCTTAGGTTTCTATTTCAGTTATTCCGAAACCTTCTGTTTTCCACGATCGATTCCGAAATTAGTTTTTTGGGGTCTATATCAGTGAAAATAAATTATTAATACCTCGTTTTATTTATTTCAGACCTGAAATTCACCCCGAAAAAATAACCATTTTGCCCCTAACATTTTAAAATTCTACAACTTAGTCCCTAGGCTCGTAGAATGAAATACATGCAATCCTTTGGTTACCCAACCTAGCCGAATATATTATAAACTCATATTAGCCGACATTTTCCTCTATTTCACATTTCTACCACATATTTTATACCTTTTGCAAAAAGGTCCTTTTAGGGGGTTTTCATGAAAATCACTTAGGAAAAGATGTTTAACACACATCTAACTTTCATATTCCCCCATAAATCATCAAAGAACAAAAATGTCACACATGAGTCATTTTGCATACATAAACCCTAGCTTAAAGTATGGATAGAAATGGAGAGAACATGTTACAAGGATCACAAAAATACAAAAAAACATTAAAAACGAGGCTAGGAGTCACTTACTATTGAGCTTGAAAAGTGAAGAAACCCTAGCTATGGTGTCCTTTGAAATTTCGAAAGTAAGAGGGAGAAGAATGGCTGATTTCTTTTGCCTTCAGTTTCCCTTTTTATTGATTTTATTGTCAAAAGACCAAAATGCTCTTCCTTACTAAACTTCCAAAATTTTCCATGCATGCTCATTTTTGTCCAAAAACTTAGAATTTGGGAAAATTACCCTTTAAGACCTTCTAATTAATATTCTAAAGCAATTCAAATTGCTTCTAGAATCCAAGTTTTGTAATTTATTCAATTTGGTCCCTAATTTCTAATTAGACACCTTCCACTAAGAATTTCTTCATGAAACTTTAACACATGCTTACTTTCATATTCTAAGACTCATAATAATCATAAAATAAATATTTTGACATCGGGTTTGTGGTCCCGAAACCACTGTTTCGACTAGACCCAATTTTGGGATGTTACATATACCCAGCAATACATCAAATATCCTTAGGGAAAAGGTAAAGAGCACATGAAAGAAATAATGCTTCAATTAAGTAAAGTACTAAATAGCCTAGAAAACACTACTCCGGAGGTGAATATGGAGAATGCTGATGACCCTTAAGAGAAATCCCTAGAGGCTAAACATGGACAAAATGTAGAGGAGGAAATTGTATCGACAGTTGAGCTAGAAAAGGAGATTACCCAAAGATTTTGCTGTCGCAATGATCCCATTCCTTTCAAGGCTAGAGGAAAAATAGAAGCGAGATGAAGATGAATTTTTAAACATTTTAAACTTGTTCAAAACATTAAATGTTAACCTGCCTTTAATTGAATTAATTGAGAAAGTCCCTAAGTACACCAAGTTTTTAAAGGAAATTATGTCTAGGCATAAGAAAATTAATGTCGAAGAACAAGTTAATTTAAGTGCCTCCTGTAGTGTTATTATTTTAAGGTAGGTTCCCAAAAAAATGAAAGACCCGAAAAGTTTACTATTTCCATAAAAATAGGAAACATTCACTTTAATAAAGCTCTATGTGACTTAGGAGCTAGTCTTAATCTAACACCTCTGTACGTTTTTGAAAACTCGGTATAGGGGATCTTAAAACTACTCAAATAACATTACAGTTTGTTGACAAGTCTGCAGTACAACTGAAAGTGTATTGGAAGATATGTTAGCGAAAGTCCGTTGTTTCATTATCCTAGCAGATTTTATGGTTTTTGATATTGAAGTAGATCGAGAATTACCTATCTTATTGGGTACACCTTTTCTAGCCATTTCTAAGTCCACCATTGATTTACAAAAAAAAAAAAATAACCACGAAAATCAATGGTGAGACTAAAAACTTTAAATGTGGCCATCAACTAAGCGAAGAAGAAAGTAAAAGGAAGTTAGGGAAGCAATGCAAAGAATTATCTATTTCTAACATTCCCGAGTCAAGGGATACACTTCCTTTTATGCATACAAAAAGAATAAACATGTTTAAAGAAAGTGACAAGTGGGCAAAGGTGGAATGGCATGATAGTCGATGGACTAATACTGATAGAACGGAAGAATAGTCCATTTGTGAACTAATGATACTATCGGATGAATCCGACAATAAGACTTAAAATATTTGATTGATGCTAAACTATTGTACATTATTGTACATTTAACTAACTGGTTAGTATAGATTTTAATTTTTATTCATTTTTCATTTTATAGAAAATGTAACACTCTTGAAAATGGAGTTTTGAGTGAAAACAGATCCCAAGTCGTAACACAAGAATCCTATGTCGCTACACCAAGGGAAGTTTTTAACAAAATTGAGAAATTATTTCGTTTTTGCAACACGGACACTATGATTGCGACACCACAACCAATATACTACAGAAATAAAAAAGTCTAGAGTGTGTCATAACATCGAACAAGATGTCACGACAACGATAAACTGCCAGGGATGTAGCGACACGAAGCCCCTATTTCGCAACATCGCTATAATTTTTATGTAGGAAACCAGACCCAGCAAAGCCAAGCCAGCAAGTAAAAACTTATTTTACCCACCTATTTAACATCCCTTAACCCCTTAATCCTCTTAAAACTTTCAAAATCCTTTAAACCCTAAAATCCCAAATCTCATTCTCTTCTTTCAAGTGGTGTGAAAAACTTCATCATTTAATCTTTTTCAGTGTGGCTAAGGAGATAAACACTCAAAGGAACGGTAAACCAACACGTACAACAAAGAATTCAATGAAGTTTTTGAAGTTAAGGGTTCCTAAATCAAAATTGTTACTATTCCATTGAATTTTTCTTAGCATTTTTATTGAATTCTTAGTTTAATCATGTCTCCTAGGAAGGTTAAACGAACTAATGAGCCGAAATCATCGACAGTTCCAAATCCCTTTAATTTTCCAAACCCGAATATTGAGAATATTTTTGTGAACTTTAAGGAAAACATTTATACAAGACAGGGGATTTGATCTGTCTATGATTCTTTGTAAGGAAATATGGCCTTTGGTTAGATACGATAGGTGGGAACGGATTTGGACTATTCAAAAAGATAATGATGTGGTCCTTGTTGTTCAAGAGTTTTATACATTTTTAAGGGATCAAGAGTTGAGAAACACTGAGGGCTATATGTGGGAAATGGTATCTGTGCGAGGGAATGAAGTGCAAGTAACCCTCGAATTATTTGTGACTTTTATAATGCTCCATACTATGAAAAATATTTTATCAAGGAAACTGATTTAGAATACTTTTGGAACATAGATATGGAGAACATTATAAACTTTTTAACTAAAGGAAAAGACAAATGGAAATATCACCGAGGTACCAATATCTCCACATCCTTTCATCAAGCTATTATATTTCCCAAGGCTAAGATGTGGATTCAATTTATGTGCACATGAATAGTACTTACTTTGAATGTTTCTAACTTTAATACCTTTCGAGCAGTTTTACTTTATGCTATTTTGTAGAAAAAGCAGGTATGTATCGGCAGATGGATCCATCAAAACATGAAAATATGTATTAGTGGCCAGATGGATGGAGTTTTCTTTCCCCACTTGGTGATGACCTTATGCAAAAAGGAAAGTGTACCTATGACATCCACTAAGCAGTTGCTGAAACCTTCCTGAAGTATTATCGAAGACACCTTTCTCCAATAGTACATAGAGCTACGAGCCAAAAAAATAAAGGATTGGAAGAAACGATAAAAATAAGCAACGACCACACCAAATTTGTCACAGAGGTTGACACGAGTTCAATAAGAATTTGATGAGAGTATTCATCTAAAGCTAAACTGAATGATTCAATGGATGCATAAGTCGAGGCCAATTTTTCAAGAATTTGCAAGGCAAAATGTAATAGTCTGTTTTTAGGTTTAATTGGAACAATGGTTTCAGGACCACAATCTGAAGTCAAAATATTTATTTTATTATTTTATTAAGGTTTATAGTATGATAGAATGTTCGTGTGAAAGTTTCGTAAAGAAATTTTATTGTTTGAGTGGTTAATGCGGTAAAAATGATTAAATCTCGTAAAGCATAAAAGTTGAATTTTATAAGTTAAAGGTATTAAATGGCTATGAAATTAAACAGTGGGAGTCCTTAAGTGGTAATTATCCCATAAATGTTGATAGTGGAATTCTATGGCTTGGTATTGTTGAAATTTATGATGTTATTAAAGGTTAGTTTTGTAAATTGGTTAATAAAGATTAAATAAATAAAATAAAGCCAAATATCATTATCTTCCATCCATTTACAACTGAAAATGGGGTTAAAAATAGCCATTAAAGAGCTTGACATTCGACCATGTCTTTTTGCTCAAATAGGTACGGTTTTAACTCCGTTTTTAATAATTTCTACGTTTTTGAGCTCTTTGCAGCTGAATCTATCTAGCCCGTATCTCCATTTTTGAAACTGTTATAGATTTTTGAATGATAACATTGTTGAATGCTTGGTTGTTTAGGTGTTTTATGATTGATTATTAAAGTTTCAAGCTAGATTAACAAGTTTTATAAAGTGATTTTTGACAAAAATGTCAACTACGGATTTAATTGAGAAATTTGTAAAATCGATGGGTAAATGTGTGAATTAATGAGAAAAATGGTTTGATATGAATACAAAGAAAATTCGGCTAGCATGGGCTTGTCCTTAATTGCATGAATTTTCAATTTTATGTGATAAGGACTAAATTGAAAAAATGTAAAATAATAGGGAAAATGTGTAATTCTGCCAAAATGTGTAAATTGTGTTAAATTGAATGAATTAATGATTAAATAAGTAAATTTTATTATTATGTAGACTGAGAAAAATGCGATTCAGATCTAGAACGGGGGAAAACAAAGTATCGGATTTGTCAACCTAATTCGTCATTACAGCACATGAGGTAAGTTCATATGAAAATAAATGTATTTAAATTGAATTATACATGTTTAATTGTCATTGAATTATTATGAATGTTGAGCGAGCAAGTACGAGAAAGAATCGATAGAGTTACGACATCCGAAAGTCCGATATGAACCTTAGGAATAGTATATGATAAAAATGTCATGACATTAGGTTACCGAGATGTGATTACATGTAAGACCATGTCTGGGACATTGGCATTTTATTGTTATTATGTGTAAGACCCTGTCTGGGACAGTGGCATCGATATGTCATAACGTGTAAGGCCATATCTGAGATATGACATTGTACGAGCTTTATGTGATTGTCAAGTATCCTTAATGACTCTGAATGGTTCAACGAGCAAATTCAAGTCAAGAAAGAATGTGTGAATGAGTTAAATGGCTCAGGTACGTACGAGATTCATACAAGTAATGAATATGTGTACAATGAGAAAGGTTTGTGATCTTATAAATGTTTACTCATAGTTGTCTATTGATGGAAATGATATTGATTCATGTGATAATTTATTTGTATATGGCTTATTAAGCTTTATACCTTACTTTGTGTTATTTTTCTATGTTTTATAGTGATTCGGACGTTTGCTCGAGTTGGAAGTCGGTGGAGATAGCATCACACTATCCAGTTTATTATTTCGGTATTTATACACTTGTGACTTGGTTATATGACATGTATAGGCTTGAGTTATGTGGACATGTATTTTGGGAATGTTGAATGTAAATTTTGCAATTGATGCCTATGTGTTTCATTGGTAATTAGCCATGTGATTTGGCTTAAATATGGTGTATGTGGTAGAATATAATTATATGAGTATATGAGTTGTGATGTTTGGTTTATGATTGCTATATTAATAATTTGATTGTAAATTGGTGATTTGAATTGGCATATTTAGGTATGGAGTTGGATGTTAAAATGGTTAAGAATAAGTGATGAATATGTGTAATTGTGTTATGCTTGATTTTGGCTTTGTAAATGAATGCCAAAATGGTTGGACAAATATTTGATTTTGGTATGTGCTTATATGTGGTTTAAATTTGATATAGGTGATGATTTTGGTTGAACATAGATTAAGTATTATTGGGAAATTATGGTTGATGAATCATGATATCCATGGTATGTTTTGGCAAGGAATAGATAGAATGAAAATGTGCAAATAATGTCTTGTTTTGTAATTGGTATATGAATGGATTATGCATGGTATTAGTTAGGTAATTGAGTACCAAGTTGAATTGGTATAATATGTGTATGAAATGTATTGAAATGATACCATTTTGGTTGCTATGTAAGCATGACAAAAGGGTGGCAATTTAGCTTTGCAACTAGCCTATTTTTGTCCACACAGGCAGAGACATGGGCGTGTGTCTCAGTCGTATGCGACACATGGTCATACTACACTGCCGTGTGTCCCTAGGGTACCCTTTTGAATTAGGTCAATATACCCTACAGGTTTGACACGGTCTAGACACGCGGGCGTGTCTACTGGCCGTGTATGGCACACGGGCTGGCACATGGGCGTGTGGCCGGCTGTGTGACCCTTGTCAATAACCCCTCTAGATTTCCCATGGACAAGGCACATGAGCATGTCTACGGCCATGTGGTGCAAGTTAGTATGTATGTCCTATTTTCACACAGCCTGAGACACGGGCGTGTCTGGTGGCCTTGTGAGGCACACAGTCTAGTCACACGGGCGTGTGAAACTTGTATGCATGAAAACTTTCTAAATTTTCCAAAGCTTTCTAGTGTTATCGATTTAGTCCCGAACCTCTTCCAAGCATGATTTAAGGTCTCGTAGAGCCTTATAAGGGACAATGTGATTATGTTTGATGGATGTTTATGTGTTAATGGATTTTCATGTAAGAAATGTAAGATGTATACTGTAATTGATCGGTAATGCCTCATAACCCTATTCCAACAATGGATACGGGTTAGAGGTGTTACACAAAACAACATTCGGGTCCTTAATTATACATCTGATATGTTTGGGCCAACACATCAGGAACAAGGGGAACAGGCGCGTGAGAGTGAAAAGGAAGGAGAGGATGCGAAGGAAGAAATAGATGAAAAGATGGATCATGAGGATAATTAGCCTTTATATTTTATTTTGGGTTGTATTAAAACTTAAATATGATTTTAGTTTATTTTACGATAGGAATAACTTTTTAGTTGTTTGGATTTGTGTTTGTTTACGATTTTCTTTATAAGAACCCTATATAATGGAAACACAAACAATTTGAGATTTACATGAGTAATGGAGGAAGCACCTACCATTAGCAGTTAAAGCAACAACAATCAATTGAATAACTTTTTTCCTTATCTATTCATGGGTGAAGTGTGGGGAGAGGTAACATAGAAAATTTGTTTAAAAGTTTTACAGTTTTCCTTGATTTTTCTTGTCTTTTGTGTGCTTGAGCTTGTAAATAAACAAGCAATTAGATAGGAGCATGAACATAGGTTGCTTGTGTTTGCAAATAAAATTTTCATAATGATAAGTGATTTTAAATTTTTTATTATTAGACTACTAAGTTCTATATGCTACACTGTAAATAGGGATTAAGCAATCAACTGTACCAAATGATATAGAAAATACAAGGAAAGAAGCATGCTACTATGAATGATAAATGGTTGAATTTGAGTTTGTTTGATTGATTAAATTTGTACATATTGAGATATCTAGGGATGACCTAAGGCATTGTTTGGAATTAATCCAGAGCCAAAAAGCTAACCTATTCATATTTCACCTTTTAGTACTGATTTTTGAACCTTTTGACACTTCTTAATAAACCTCATTACAAACCCCCGAACCTTAAACATTAATTTGTATTTTCCATTTTCCTATGGTCCTATATTGCACGGTTATATAATGTATGACCATACGTATTGAAGGTTAAGTAGATACATCACAGTGGAGTTGACAAAGTGAAATAGGAAAGATTGGTGTGATATAGGAACTATAGGTTAGCCTAAAAAATCTAAAACAAAAGAAAACTTCAAAAAGAAAATCAATACGAGTAGAAAACTTTTGTGAAAAATTAAATGAGAAAAATTGTAAAACCAAAGTGACAAAGTCACAAGATAGAGAAAAACTCGGCCATTATTGCATAGAAACTCATAGGCTATTCATAGTTACTATGTCATGATATGATTTCCTATGTGGAGAAATAATGAAGGTGAGAATGAGAAATAAGACGGTAAGCGGGTAAGGGTAACTAAGGGGGAAGAATATGGATCGATACAATGTGTCAAACTATTTTTGTGTTTGTAACCCTTTTGATGCTTATTATTCTTGAATTCCATAACTGTCCTAAGCCTTCAAACATTACAAGGAAAAACTTCCCATGTGACCTAAATATGCTTATGCATGAATTGATGTTACATTAAACAATCACATAAACGATTATTTGTATTATACTCAGATAATCAAATTACTTGTATGATTTATTACTAGATCCCTACATGTGAGACCCTTAATGTTTTTATATTTTGTAACATACTGAACCTGGTTGTTTGTGGTCAAAAGTGGTAAGTTAACTATTCATCATATCAAAGTTATTCGTGAATATGAAATACCTAGCCATGTGCTTCATAGTCAATACTTGTATGATATTTGCTCAAGGGACTTCTGTTCTATTTCTTGTTTTTTTTGCTTGAGGAAATGCAATGAATTTAGTATGGGGGAGTTTGACCTGTTGTAATTCAGTGTAGCAAATTAAACTAATTTCTGCACTTTAAGAGCTTGAAACATTTTCATTAAGTATTAATTATGTTTTTGAAAGTTTTTGTTAAGTTAATAAAAAGCGTAAATTGAGTTTTTTATTGAATTTAGGGGCCGAAAGAGGCCTAAGGGTGAGCTAATGACCTTCATAAGTGTGCAGGAGACCATTAGAAGGCGTAATAAACAGGTATTGGTTGCTATATCTTAACATGAAATTCTTGATAATGCAACATACGAAGCATAATAGAGAAATCATGAAACAATCTTCGATGTCGTGACACAACCTAAGAGTGTTGCGACATACCCCTAAAGATATCCCAAGAGGAGTACACTGATTGCTATGTCGTGACACGGAACCTGTTGTGTCATGACATCAAATATGGAAAAAAATTAAACACGAGACATAGGTGTTTTAGTCTGCATAATCAAACTTAAAGCTTGGGAACGTCGGCTGACCTAGGGTTAAGGATGACGACTACCTAAATTCTATAAATAGGCTCTTTTGTCACATGCTATAGACACCATTCACTTAGCCTAAATTTAGTCTTTTAATTTTAGTTTAGTGTTCTCTTATATTAGGTTAGATTTATTTTCATTCGTTCTTCTATTTTGAGATATTTGTATTGTGAGACAATCAAACCTTGTGGATTCGTGATCAATCTTAATACAATCAAGCACTTTTGTAAACTCTATATTGTCTATTTATTTGGCATGTTTCTCTCTATATCGAGTCTATATTTTCTATGGAAACCAGGAGGAACTAATCCCTCTATGGGGGAATAGCAAGTGGAGGTATGATCAGTTAACTATTCTGTAGGGATACTCAACGGATCAGCTGTTTGGGAGAGGAAGAACGTAAAACAGACCCTAGTCTTGACAACCCTGGGAAGTCATCAAGGTGGAAATGAAACTAAAATTGGTGTTGCCCATCTGTGAACACCTTCACCCCAAACCGATATGGACTGTAAGGTCAGAAGATAAGTAGTCCTTGCAGACTCGTTATTCGATTGGAAGATCGAAAGATTTTATTGGGATAACGACTAGTTGATTAATGAAAAAACCAAAAGCGATAGTTGATAGGAATTACCGAAGCAAACTAATCATCTATAATCAGATTTGATTTATTCTATCTTTTGATCTCTTGAATTTTATTTCTTTATGTTATTTTTTTTATTATTGTAAAAACCTTAATATGTCCATTTTATTTTATCTTTGTACTATAACTTAATTAGGATTCTAATTAGATATTTTTTGTGTTTAGGTTAAAATTGATCTAGCACTCTCCTCCCTTAGGTAGGATCCTTAGAGTACTCACCTACTCCGTTGTATCTATAAAACTAGACCTGTGTACTTATGGATACCACCTCCCATATCTATATCTTTAATTCAATTTTTACACTCTGGACGTTAGTACGTCCGGAGGCAGTCAAAGGTGAGGTAACAAAATGGAACGATAAGAAATTATGGTTGAAAAGGGTGAACTTTTGATACAATCTTTTATTGTATTTAATATGTGGTATTGATTATGTGAAAAGTGAAAACATGAGTTTGGGTGTGAAATTTTCATAATGACAAAATGAGCACATGTGGCAAAGCGTATGTGTATTTAGATGAACAAGTGTACAAGTGAATATATATATGAGTATACAAGTGAATATATTTATTAGAGTGTATGCACATATTTGTATAAGAAACTATTAGCGTTAAAGATAGTGTGAAAATGATTTAATGGAAACATGCACTTCTAAACTTGGTAGTTAGGATACAATTGGCATGGCAATAAAGACTAGTGTGCATGCTTTAGAACGACAATGTGTTATTGGAACAATGAAATAATGCCTTACAACATAGCACTTATGTGCATTATGGGCTCTTTATGTGTATGCATCGGTGTGCTGGGAGGATACACCTTAAGTTCAATATGTGAGGAGTTATGTAACACCACTAACCCGCATCCGTCGTCGAAATAGGGTTACGGAGCATTACTGGACTTATTTCACAAATGAACATACATTTCTCATACAATTCTTAATCCAAATATAAATCATATAGTCATTCATATCGTCCCTAATACAAGCCTACGAGGCCCAAAACATGCTTTAGAAGTGGTTCGGGACTAAATTGATATCTCAGGAAACACTTAGAAAATTTTACAAAATACAGGGGACACATGCCCATGTGGCCTGACCATGTGTCTCACATGGCCAAAGACATGCTTGTCTCACAGGCCGTGTGGACATTCGAAATAGGATCACATGGCCTTGTCCCAGCCCATCTCCAACCCCGTGTAACTTTCTGAATTGGGTCATACACCCGTGTGACTAGCCCGTGTGCCCTTCGAAATGGCCTTACAAGCTCCTGTGTTAGGCTGTGTGCTAGGTCATGCCAAACCTGTAGGGTATATTAACTTATGCCACACAGCCAAATCACACACCTGTGTCCTGGGCCATGCAAATCATACTGACTTGATTTCTAATTAAACATCAGGGGACACACAGTCGTGTCACCTAACTATGTGTCACATACGGCTGAGACGCACGCCTTGTCTCTGCCTGTGTGGACAAAAATCGGTTATTTACCAAGCCATCTTTCTCACCTGAATTGCATTCAACTATACCAAACTAAAAGGCATATAACATGGCATACATAAGCATTCAAACCAATCTCAAGCAATCATAATTCATGCTATTTCTATACCAAGAACTATATGACTCATCACATCATATTTTACCAATTCAAAACAAACCAAATCCACATTATCAAATCATCAATATGGTCACTTCCAATTAGTCATCACTTTACCTAAAACCATAAACATACCAACCTCAAACTCAACCATTTGATACTCCAAACTCCAAATCACAACAAGCATATAAATGGAAATTATACAAAACATATCAAAAGGCCTTTCTCACATATATACATACATCACCAAACATGCCAAAACAAGCCAAATCATATGGCTATACACATAACAAACCATTCATCATTTACAAGCCAACTCAAATGGCTAAATCCATTACTAACATATATCAAAATGACCACAACTCCTATACATGCCATACAACCAAATACATAAGTTCAAAAGTACCAAAATGAAAGCTTGATAGTGTGATGAGATCTCCAACGACTCCCAATCCAAGCTAGTTCCAATAAACACTATAAACACGAAAAACTTAACAAAGTGAGCTATAAAGCTTAGTAACCTAGCATAGTTAATAAATAAAGCTCACCATTCATTCAAAAATCAAGTAGTATGAACATAAAATACTACTAAAATCATTAAATCATAAGGTTAACATATATTCAATAACATAAGTAATCATGAACTCACAACTTTCATAGGTTCAATGCTCATAGTTTCTGTACATACCTGTATTGATACATATATACTTCTCACCGTTTCATATCCTTGATATACCCATTGAACCATTTGGAATAATATCAGATACTTTGGAATCTCGCACCTAAGTGGCAATACACAGCCGAAGCTATCTCAATCTCATATCTCATATAATGCTCACTCTCGAGCAATCAACGGGTCTACTCCTACAAGTTGACGGTGAAGACGTAGCTACATAGTGCTGTTCACACAAGCTGATGAGAATCCGCAACACACGCCAAATAACTCAGTCACCAATAGGACGTAAGGACCAGTACCCAAACACATAAACCCTAATGACATGTCATTCGAATCCTAATCTATTCCTAAGGTTCAACTGGGATTTCACATTGCCAAATCTTCATCGAACATATCCGTAAGGTCGTATTCACAATTAAATTCAATAATAAAGCATTTAAAAAACAATTACAATAACACTTATTAATATACGAACTTACCTCGACCACAAAAACGTCGAAATAGATTGACTAGTCCAATACTTTATTTTTTCCCTGATCTAGATTTGAACTTCATTTTTCTTGATCTATATAATATCAAATTTAACTTATTAAATTATCAATCTATTCACTTTAGCCCAAAAATCACATATTGGTAATTTTACACTTTTGCCCCTAATATTTCAAATATTTACAATTTAGTTCTTATCTCACCTTATCTCATAAAAATACAAATTCATGCAATTAGATTCCTACCCATGCCAGTCAAATTTTCCTTATTACCATAACAGCCAATACTTTTCATTTATTACACATTTCTACCACAAAATTTCCATATTTCTCAATTTAATCCCTAATTGACAATTTTACCAAATATCACTTTGCAAATGTTGTTTATCTAACAACAAGCATATATTTTCAATCATCAAACATCAAAATACATGTACACTCATCAATGGAAAAACTCTAAACCTTTAAAATTTTTGCAAATTAGTCCCTGGGCTAGCTAGATTAAGCTGTAACAATCTCAAAAACATAAAAATCATTACAATGGGATTAAAATCATACCTAATTATAAGAATTGAATGTAACATCCCAAAATAGGGCCTAGTCAGAATAGTGGTTTTGGGACAACAAATATGAAGTTAAAATAATTATTTCATGATCATTATGAGGTCTAGGATATGAAAATATGCATGTGTTAAAGTTTTATGAAGAGATTCTATGTGTAAGGTGTCTAATCAAAAATTAAGGACCAAATTGAATAAGTTGAAAAAGTTGGGTTCTAGAAGAAATTTGTATGAAATTACTTTGGAATTTTAATTAGAGGTCCTTAAAGAGTAATTTTCCCAATTTCTAAGTTTTTTGACAAAAATGAGCATGCATGGAAAATTTGGAAATGTTAGTAAGGAAGGGCATTTTGGTCATTTGGTTAATTAATGAATTAAAAAGGGAAAATCAAGCAAAATTTCACTCATTTTCTTCTCCATGTTACCGAATTTGAAGGAGTAGCTAGGGTTTTCCAACATTTCAAGCTCAATAGTAAGTGTTCTCTAGTCCTGTTTTTAATGTTCTTCGCATTTTTTTAACCATCGTAACATGCTCTATCCATTTCTACCCATATTTCAAGCTAGGGTTCATGTTAGAAATTTGACCCATGCATGAGATGGTTGTACTTTGATGATTTATGGAGGTTTATGAAAGTTAGATGCTATATAATCATCTTTTGCTAGGTTATTTTTCATGAAAACACCAAAAAGGGGGACCTAATTGAAAAAGATATAAAATGTGGGGTAGAAATGTGAAATGGAAGAAAATTTGGGTTGCTATAGGCAAGAAAAACATTCATCTAGGCTTGGGTAACTTAGAAATTTCATCTATTTCATTATACGAGCCTTAGGACTAAATTGTAAAAGTGTGAAAGGTTAAGGGAAAATTGGTCATTTTGCCCAGGGGTGAGTCTTAAGCCAAAAATAAGCAATGGGAGGTATTAATAATTTATTTTTACTGATATCGACCCTGAGGAACCAATACCGGAGGTTGACCGTGGAAAATGAAAGGTTTCGGAATAACCGAGACATAAATTCGAAATGACTACCAGGTAAGTTCGTATAACCAGAAGTAAACTCTTAATATACTTAAATATGTATGTTCTTGAATGTATGAAAATTTAGATATTAATTGCATGATAATCCATGAAATTTGCTAGCGTAAATGAAAGACGATAAATGTCCTGGTCGAAATAGAAAAGAAAATCCGATGGATAAATTATAGTTTACATGACATGAGATCATGCATGTGTTGCAGAAAAGGATTTAGCCCGAACGGGTAATCCGATGATCTCAAAATAGAAAGGATCTAGCCCAGACGGGTATTCCTTGAGTGATTGAGCCTCTCAAAGAATATGGTGCAATAAGGATTTAGCCCGGACGGATAATCTGATTGAGGACCGAATTTAGCCTGGACTGGCAATTCAGATTCGAGCTTATGAGAGCAATTGTCGTAAAAAGGGATTTAGCCTAGACTGGTAATCCCGACATTGCTCTATGAGTTATTACTACGGGGGATTTAGCCTGGACTGGTAATCCCACCGTAAGATGTAAGGATCGCGGGAGTGCATTCTGGAGATGATCACTTGTATGACTTGACGGTTATTAGACTATCTATCAAGATTTCCGATAAATTCGACGGGATTAACATGAGAAATAGAGAATGGAAATATTGAAATTATGAGTTCATGTAAGATTAATGATATGATGTATTGTTATGAGACTAACTTGATGATTGAGTGCATGTGATAAGGGAACTATTTCATGCTTGTTGGAATTATTGCCTAAAAATGGTTGTATGCTAATTAACTGGTAAGTTTACTTTCCAGTTATCCGGACTTACTAAGCATATAAATGCTTACCCCCTTCTCTTTTCCCTGTCTTACAAAGCTTATGGACTCGTGAAGATTGGAAAACGGTTGGAGAATCAACACACAATCATCTTGTCCTGCTTTGGTATATAGATACTTTTATTTTGTTTGGTGACATGCATAGGGCTTTTGTTTATTTTGTTATATGTGTCATTTGGCTACCCAATGTAAGGGCTTAAATGGTATAGTTATTCTTTTGTATATGGCCATGAGATGTGGCTCATATTGATGTAGGTTGTAATCCTACTAATGATGCATATTTATGTTTAAATGATTCATGAGATATGGTGACGAGGTTTATCATGAATGGATGCTTGAAATGGGACCTAATAATTTGAGAGCGGTCATAGCATACAATGGTATATGGTTATAATATGGCCTAAGTGTAAAATATAAAATGTCCTATGTTAATCCCTCCTACGGAAAGGATAATTTAGTATGTACTAAGCTGATGAGATGAGGCCAACATGTGATGAGTGATACCAAGGTTGTTTAAGAGTATAATGAGGCCATGTTAAATACCATTGAAGTCTTTAAGTGTGTATGGAAAATAGAGGGTGACCAAAGGCTTGGAAAACAACCTTAAAAAGGTCCACTCGACTAGACACACGGGCATGTGTCTAGGCCGTATGTAACACACAGTCAGCCCCCATGGGCGTGTTGCCTGGCTGTGTGTCCCCTGCACCTAAAATTTTAGGTCAGTTTGCATGGTAGTAAACACATAGGCAGAGGCGTGGCCATGTGTCTCAACTGTGTGGTGGACACGGCCTAAGCACACGGGCTTGTGCCTTGGTTGTGCGCCTCAAAATGAATGATGATGTCATAAAAAGAATGTTTGAGTTTTTGGACACGGGTGATGGCATAGGAGTGTCTAGGCCGTTTGAAGGACACGGGTGTCTGCTTGGTTATGTGAAAACCGCTATAGGTTCAAAATGAAGAATAAATTCAAATAATTCAACACGAGTGAGGGACACGGACGTGTCCCTAAGCACACAGGCGTGTGCTTTGCCTCTACACGGGCATGTGAAGTACAACCCTAGGTGTAACACCCTATACCCGTAACTGATGCCGGGGAGAAGCACAAGGCATTACCTAACTTGATCTCATGTATACAACCAATCTCAAGTCACCGAGACTCGATCCAAACTTAAAACTTTATCAATTTCTACTTTAAACTTCTTATTATGGGCCTACGAGCCTCAAATCGACCGTTGAAAACCATTCGGAACTATACTAGGTCCTTAAACCAACTATGAATTTTTTTTCCTTAAAACAGGGCACACGCCCGTGTAGAAGGGCAACACGCCCATGTGACCAACTCAACATGGTCTTGCTGATGGCCCATGTGGCTTACACGACCTAAGCACCCTGGGACACGCTCATGTCCCACACCCGTGTAGAATTAATTTCTAATTCACACCTACAGGGGTTTTCACACGGCCAGACACACGCCCGTGTCATTGGCCCTTGTCCCTCACACCGCTACGACACCCCCGTGTTCTAACCCATATGCAATTCTGTTTCTGACGTCAGCATACTCAATTTTACACGGCCAAGGCACACACCCGTGTGCTGGGCCTTGTCCTTCACACGGCTGAGACACATGGCCGTGTCTCTACCCGTGTGTTTATTACCATGCATACTGACTTGATATTTTTACGTACAGGGGACACACGGCTAAACCACAAGCTCATGGGGTAGACCGTGTGACACACACGACCTAGACACAAGCCCGTATGCCTACCCGTGTGGACAGTATAAGGCTATTTACCAAGCCTCATTGCCTCCTTTACATATATAATTCCATACAAGTAACAACCAATATCGAAACAAGTATAACTCCTATAACTAAATCAGCCATAATAGACATCCATTCAACCATGAGAATGCATCTTTTGTAAATTCAAAATGAATATTACTGTCACTTAAACCATAATACAAATTAAAGGGTTTCCAACCCAAGCCAACACATTTGGCCAATTCTCCAAGACACAAAATAATAAAGTCTAAGTCTTATACATGCCATATTTAAAAATATAAATCCAACTATACTGAATGCTTCAGTTAACAGTGTGATCGATATCTCTGACTTCTAGAATCCTTGAGCTAGTTAGGTGGCACTGTAAGGAAATGGAAAGGAAAGGGAGTAAGCATAAAATCTTAGTAAGTTGCATATAAGTAAGTATACAACAACAACATTTTATCAATGATCCACATGTTCATGATACCAAGGTAGGAATAGGCATAACTTACTCATTACCATCCATACTAGTCACATATTGTTCAATGAGCTCATATCTCACACATAGCAATTAGGTACCTGTACCACTCACAACACGGTTATACTTTCCTTATTAGCTTAAGAACATAACGTTCACCGTTGAACCATTTGGAACACTACCGGATATTCATTTAGCCTTAGACATGGGTAAGGTGCCGATGCCATGTCCCAGACATGGTCTTACACTGACTATCATCTCGTAGCCAATGCATGTCCCAAACATGTCTTACACTGGCTTACGCCTTGAGGCTGATGCATGTCCCATACATGTCTTACACTAGCTCTCGTCTCAATGCCGATGCCATGTCCCAGACATGGTCTTACACTGCCTCTCATAATGTAGCCGACACATGTCCCAGACATGTCTTACACTAGCTCACAAACAAATGACCCAAATGTCATGGCATGAATATCCGATTTACTTCCTAAGGTTACAACAAAATTTCCACTATCTCAATTATCCTTATACATTCTCAATTTTACAACCAATCAATTCATGCTATATTAACTCAGTACAATTCAATACATACAATAACAATGTAGTCGTATTATTTACATGCAACTTACCTCGGATTACAAAATATGGCGACTAGTCAATTTAGTCAATTTGCTTAGCTTTTCCCCGATCTAGGTTCAAATTTGGCAATTCTTGATGTAACATCCCGAAATAGGGCCTAGTCAGAATATGGTTTCGAGACCGCAAATTTGACACCACAATATTTATTTTATGATTATTATGAGGACGAATATGATTATATGAATGTGTTAAAGTTTCATGAAGAAACTCTAAGCATAAGGTGTCCAATTGGAAATTAGGGACTAAATTGAATAAATTTCAAAACTTTGATTCTAGAAGCAATTTGTATGAAATTGCTTTAGATTATGAATTAGTAGGTCTTGGATAGTAATTTGCCAAAATTCTAAATTTTTGGACAAAAATGGGCTTGCATGGATGAAATTTTAAAGAAAGGGCATAAGGGCATTTTGGTCATTTGTCATTTTTAAGAATTAAAATGGAAAAAATCAAACCAAAATCACCCATTTTCTTCTCCATGGCTACCAAAAATTGAAGAGACACAATAGCTATGGTTTTCAACATTTTCAAGCTTAATAGTAAGTGCTCCCAAGCCCCATTTTTCATGTTCATTGTATTTTTGAAATCCCGGTAGCTTACTCTTCCTATTTCTACCCATATTTAATGCTAGAGTTTCTGTTAAAAAATTTACCCATTTATTGGCATTTTGATGGATTATGGAGGAATATGAAAGATTAATGTGTGTTAAACATCTTTTCCAAGTTGGTTTTCACGAGAAACCCTTATAGGGACCATTTCGCAAAAGATGTAAATGTGTGGTAGAAATGAGAAATTAATGGATAATTTGGCTACCATAAGAAGGAAAAATGTTCGATTAGGCTTGGGTAAGCTAGAAATTGCATGTGTTTCATTATACGAGCTTCGAAACTAAATCATAAAAATGTCAAAGGTTAGGGGCAAAAAGGTCAATTGGACCGGGGTGGATATTAAACTTGAAATGTATTATGTGGGGTATTAATGAGTTAATTTTGCTGTTATAGACCCCGAGGAACAAGTTTCGGAGGTCGATCGTGGTAAACGCAAGGTTTCGAAATAACCGAAACACAATCCCGAAAAGAATACCAAGTAAGTTCAGATAACTTAAAGTAAACCCCTAATATGCATAATTGTATGATTTATGAATGCATGAAATTTGCATTTATTGATGGTATGAAGATACATGAAATGCATCTTTGGTAATGACTTGTTGATAATCATCTCGGTTGAGGTTGATAAAGGGGATTTGATGGATAAACCCTGATTGATATATGTTGCGAGGTCCTACATGTGTTGCAGTAAGGATTTAGCCCAGACCGGTAATCCGTTGATCTCAATTATGAAAAGGATCTAGCCTAGACAGGTGTTTCCTGAATGATTGAGCCTCCCGAAGAATATATATGTATTATAGATTTAGCCCGGACCGGTAATCTGATTAGGGTCTGAATTTCGCCTGGACTGGTAATTCAGATCCGAGCTCATTAAGGGTGTTGTTGCTATAAGAGATTTAGCCTGGACTGGTAATCTCGACATCACTTTACGATTTCATTATATGTGGGATTTAGCCTGGACTAGTAATCCTAGTATATGATGTGAGGTTCGCGGGAGTGCATATATTGAATGATCATTCCTATGAATTGACGGGTAATGGGTATTCCATCAAGATTTCCTAGAAACTCAACGAGATTAACATGGGATATACATATATGAATGAAATGTTGAATGATGAGCTCATCTAGTTAGATTATATGATACATGATTATGTGACTAACTCATTGATTGAGTGCATGTGATAGGAAATCATTTCATAATGGATGATTTCATGAATTAAGTATGGATATATGCTAATTACTCAGTAAGTTTATAAAGCTTGAGGACTCATAAAGATCGGAAGACGATTGGAGAATCAACACACTATCAACTAGTCAAGCTTTCGTATAAAGACACTTCTATTTTGTTAATGGCATCTATAGGGCTTTGAGTATTTTGTCATATGAGTCATTTGAATTGCTAAATGAAGGTATGTAAAGATGCATTCATCTTTTTGTACAAGGCCATGGAAATTGCCATATTTGAAAATAGGCTATGACCTGCCTTTATATGCATGTTTATGCTCCATTATGATGGGTTGCTTCAAGTGGCAATAAGTTCAAAAACGAGCTGAGTTTTGAATGTGTTACAATAACATAAGAACCCATAAATACTAGATGTGAAATAACCTTTTTGAATGAAACCAATGATATGAGGTTTCCATACAACTAATTTCATCAAGATCATTTACAAATGTATAATCATGTTTTACTTTGAATTTGGTATCTTTTAAGAAAAAGAAGTAGAACGAGGTGATTAAAGGCTTGGTAAATAGCCTATTAAAGTCCACATGGTTAAACACACGAGCGTGTGTCTATGCCGTGTGTGACACACGGCCTATCCCCATGGGAGTGTGGCATGACCGTGTGTCCCCTGCACCTAAAACTCTAAGCTAAATTAGCACAGGGGTAGGACACACGGGCCTGTTTCTTGGCCCTGTTAATTTAACAGAATGCTCAAGTTTTGGACACGGGAGGAGCCCACGGGCGTGTGAGTCCACACGGTCCACCTACACGGGTGTGTGTCCCTTTATGTTAAGGAAAATTTTTTGAGTAGCCCAAGGTTAATCGAACGTGCCCGTATTTGTCCCGCATTGCTCTTCGATATGTTATAGGTCTCGAAGGCCTATACAAGGGACAAGATGTTTATGATTGAAAGGTTTTAAATTCAAATGAATTTTGTGATCCAAGTTAGTATACTGAAAGTGTAAAGTTCCAGTAATGCCTCGAGCCCGGTCCGGTGTTGGATTCGGGCTAGGGGTATTACACTTGATCTAAAATAGTGAAATGCACTCATTTAATCAATCACTAAATAAAATTAAGCAATTAAAATTCACATCTTTGGTCAAATGACCGTTTTGCCCCTAAACTTTGGCAAAATGACCATTTTATCCCTATGATGAAAAATCGATTTTTATCAAATTTCTTCGCATCTTAAGCTTAGCCGAGCTCTTTTTACTCTTATAGCAACCCCAAATTCTCTCTCTTTCACACATTTAGCATTCATTTTACAACTTGTGTAAAATGGTCCCTTTAGGTTTTTTCATGGTAACACCTTTCACAAAAGTTGTCTATTACACAACTAAGACTCATATTCTTCCATAAGATTTCAGACAACACCCTAAATGCTCTTATGGCAAAACCTTAGACCTTCATCCATTTTGTAAGATATACCCCTCATTTGAAAGCTCATGCTTCAAGGGTCTCAAAAATGCAAAAATCATCAACAAAGGGTATGGAAATCACTTACTTGTGAGTCAACTAAGTAGCTAAAAATTTTGAGCTTTCAAACCCCCTTACATGGCTGATTTTCGGTGGTGTATGGCAGAAGAAAAGAAAAGATGACAACTTTTCTTTATTTTACTCAATTTGCTAATGTCATCAAAACCTAACACTTTGACTAATTGATTTCCTTGTCTCGTGGCCGGCTATGCTTTCATTTAAGGGTCTATTTTCCCTTTAAAGACCCCTAATTTTGGTTCTCTAGCTATTTAACCACTTTAACTATCAATTCAAAACTTTGCACTTAATGTGATTTAGTTCTTTTTCACAATTGTGCTCACAAACATTAAAATTAACTCACCAAATTTTTCATGCACTCCTATAATCATACTATAACTCTAAAATAATAATAAAATAATTTACTCGACTCTGGATTTATGGTCCCGAGACCACTATTCTGACTAGCCCCAAAATTTTACTAAAATTTTTAACAGTTCTCGGTTTAGTCCCGGATCGATTTTAATGCATGTTTTGGACCTTGGAGGACCATAATAGGGACACTATGTTTTTTTGATCGATTTTAAATTAGAATGAAATTTTATAACCCGTATTTTTTGAGATGTCTAAGTATGTGTTCGGTAACACCTCGTACTTTGTCCCGGTCTCAGGTACGGGTAAGGAGTGTTACATTGAAGATGGCTGAAGGAAGAACCCTAAAAATGGCTTTTTCTCATGTTAATTTCAGTTGGAAATAGATAATGGAAGATGATGATCATTTTTGTTTTATTTTAATTAACCTTAATATATAAACTTTAAAGCCATTAAAAGATGTCCATCTTTGTCCACTAACTTTATAAATGGGCTAATTACCATTTAAGGACCTTCACTTTAAAGTTATATAGCTATTAGACACCTTTAGCTATTAGAACATAACTTTTACACTTTACGCGATTTAGTTATTTTTATCAAATTAAGCATTCAAACGATAAAAATTCTTAAAAAAAATTTCACACAATCTTACTATCATGCTGTAGACAATAAAATAATAATAAAATAATTAATTTGACCTCGAATTTGTGGCCCCAAAACTACTATACCGATTTGACTAAAAACGAGCTGTTACAACTTAAAATGGAATCCTGTGTGTCTAAGTCTTATTTTACTAAGGTTATCAAGGGCCAGGGTCTAAATGTGTGAACAAGGTAATGAACAAACTATGTGATATGAACTGAAAAGTTATAAGAAAGCTTAATTTGCTAAACAATTGAACATGTTATGGAAATTTAATTGAATTTGGTAAAGTCATGCTCTAAGTTATTTAAGATGTGGAAACTAACTAAGTGGAAGTAATGTGACCTCTTATATAAGCTTAATGAGTGTATGTATGTGATTGAGTATGTATGTCTTAATTATTTTCATTTACTGATGTTATATTCACTAATCTAGTTCAATTGCTTAAATCTCACAATTGAGTTTATTTGGATGAGCTTTTACTAGGCATTCACGCTTAAAGCGTTATTGTCTTCTTGCATGTAGTGTAACACCCCATAACTGACCCGATTGCCAAGTCCAATCTATAGGATGTCACATTCGTTGTATGAGCAACAACGATCAATCTTATTCTAATTCCATCATTACATGTTTAGATACAAGCATTACATATATAAAACACAATTTTTTGGGTCATATACGAGCTTACCAAAACTCAATACCATCCTAAGGTCAAATAAGGAGTAAAATAAGACTTTTTCAAAACATCCCAAGATGGTGTGACAAATTCCAAGGCTTGGTGTCGTACATAGAAGACAATGTGGAAGCTTTCCAACCCAAAGACCAAAGTTGTAAAGTTTTCAAAATAAAACAGAGTCGAGGTCGTGACCTCAAACAGAGGACGTCTTAACGAGAAAGGCTGATGTCGTGACATTAAAGCGGGAATGTTGCAACTTCCATGGCAGTCCACTAGGTTACCAATTTCATACATTTTCGAACTAGCATATGTGAACCTATTTACCGTAAATTTTCCAAAACTTCAACACCATTTGCATGTATAACCATTAACCATTTCGTTTAGGTACTACATCATTACTCAAATTTGACCATTTTCAACTTCAAATAAGATAATCCTAGGTACATGCCATTTTACCAGAATGAAAATAACTATACAAAATTAGTCAAGTCAAAATTTTCTATCCGAATGCTAAATTCACTTTTAGAGGCTTCAAGGATCACCTATACCTACGCACAGAATAAACAAACCATATACTAAGCTATAAAGCTTAATGGTACTTTCATGATTCAAAATTTTTTAACTTAAACATTAGCAATTTGACTTCATGCATATGAACTCAAAGTCTACCAAAACATGTCTCATCGTGCAAAACTATTTCATAATCATTTTCACATAAGAGTATGTGACTGATAACTCTTGAAAAGATTTATATGTCATGCCTTTAGACTTGGTTAATTGTCTATATTTAGGTGAATTTAGTTGCATTTTAGGATATTATTTAGTATTTTTTAAGGCATTACATTAGGGAGCTTGGACTATGGTTAAATGTTATTATATGTTACTTATAATTGCTTGCAGTAAGGATTTGTTTATTAATTGAGTGGTAGGTGTAGAATGAGGAAAAATTAGTAAATGAGTGAATGTTTGTCCTGGTAAAAGGTTGGAGAGGTTTCCAACATGGATATTGTGGCAGTGTAAGGAAGATAACCAGTCAGCACTTAATCGTTATCAGCCTTACTGTACATGTACTAGAAAAATCAACCTAAAAAAGAGGGAAGAAGATAATGGGATAATGGGAGGATGGGCCTACCCTAAAGGAAGAGATGTAAAACCTAAAATGAAAAACTGAAAGTGAGGGGAGGAGGAAATTGGGAAACAATTGAGGGAAAATTGGGAAAAAAAGATCATTGGACAAGAGTAGATGATATGGTTGAGAACAAGGCAGAGACAAAAGGAAGAAGAAGAAGGCAGTCCCTCTTAGCCAGTTATAAAAACTGTGACATCGGAGTTGTAGGCTGGATAGGTGAAAGCTATCTTCCTGAAGTTCTTTTTTTATTTTCTTATTTACTATTTCATAAACTGAATTGATGAAAATGATATTGAATGCTATTTTGAATCGAGATGTTATTTACCAACCCATGAGTTAATCTCATAGGGTTAGGATTACTTGATGAAACCTTTATTTTCATTAATGACTAAAGCCTAGATTAGTTTTAATTTACTGTCTCATTCAATGGTATTATTGATTTGTAGGCGTGTAATCTCTAGACATAGATTGTAACACCCTTTAACTCATATCCGTCGCCAGAAAAGGGTTACAAAGCATTACTAAAACTTTCAGAACATTTTTCAGATAATTCACGTAAATTACTATTCATTAACTTAGATTATTCATATCATCACTTAAATGGACTCTCGAGGCCCAATACGAACATTAAAATCAAATCGGGAGTTAATTGAAAACTCTAAGAATTTTTCGTGATATTTCAAACATTTTCTATGTTACACTGCTCACATGCCCAGGTGGTCCAAGGAACACGCCCGTGTGGTCCAAGGACACGCCTGTGCTGCAGGTCATGTTTGACCCCATGTAACTCTCTGACTTGTGCACATTTCCATGCCACACGCCCATGTGATAGGCCATGTGGTTAATTAAACTCTTTCGAAATTAGGTGTAGGTTTCACATGGCCAAGACACATGCCCGTGTTCTAGGTCGTGTAGCACACACAACTAAGACGAACACCCGTGTCTTTGCTCGTGTGCTCAATTCTATGCATTTTATTTCTCAAATTTAAGGTGTAGGGGACACACGGCCTAACCACATGCCTATGTACCAGGCCGAGTGTCACACACGGTCTAGACACACGCCCGCGTGTCTGCCCATGTGGACAAAATGAAGCCATTTCTAGTTTCATTTCTCACCAAAAATCACACTAATGACCTGCACCTAAACTCACATCCAAATATCAACCATTTCAAGCATTCAAATTAAGCAAACTCTATCATTCAACATGGCATATCATTACCTGCATACATGTTTATAAACTTACCTTGGTATATTCCCTATGTTAGGCATAATTTGATCAACTGCTTAACATACATTTAGCTACCATAGTATGACATTAAAAGTTTATCAAAAACAACCATTACCAGCCATTCCAATGACTAGATTACAAACCACGTATTTAAGAGATCTATGGCCATGTTAGTCTATACATGCCATGATACCAGGATGATTTTACTATATATACCCAAAATAAGATAGTGGATAGTGTGATGATGCTCCAATGATCTCCAACCTTCGCGAGCTTTTGAGCACTATAAAACAGGTGAAAATAAAATGGAGTAAGCATTACATGCTTAGTAAGTTCGTATAATGGAAACTAAACTTGCCAATTTCGTTTATTAAATCTAAGCATACAATATCATGTTTTCCATCAACTTGGCAAAATTTCCTAAACACATGCATGCATTCAATCAAATCTGTTAGTCACAAATTTTTCATACACATCAAGTAAGCATAGATGAGCTCATCATGCAATTTATTTCAAGACATTATTATTTCATCTCATAATCCTCTCATCATGCCAAGAGTTTTGTCCATTGAATCATTGAAATTTCAATGGATAATCAAGTAGTACTCTCAAGGTGTACAATTCCATAACCAGTCAATTCTTATTCAAGAGTACCCATTAGGGCTCTTAATCAAAGAACACACTTTCGAGCCACATATCGTATTACAAGATTACTATTCCAGGTTAAATCCTTTATGTAATGTATGCTCAGAAGAGTTCAATTAGGAATACCAGTTCAGGCTAAATCCTTTATGTAACGTATGCTCAGAAGAGCTTAATTAGGATTACCAGTCTAGGTTAAATCATAATTGTAACATATGCTCAAGAGGGATTATATCAGGATTACCCGTCCAGGCTAAATCCTTTCTATAATAAGATTAATAGAATTACTCGTCTGAGCTAAGTCCCATCGGCAACAAATGCAAGACCTCATCATTTCGGGAAAGCACATATATTCATCGAAACTCAATATTCAAACTGAGCTTAACCCGTTTTCACCGTTTCAAACATGTATTCAATTCTTCATCATAGAAAGCAAACAATTCACATCAATATAAGTCACATCACATACAAACACAACATTCAATTTAACATATTTACATGCTCGATTAAGTTATACGAACTTACCTCGACACTGGTTCGCGTATAAAATCTACTAATCCAAAACCTTTTCTTTTCCTCGATCTAACCTTGAATTTGTATTGTCTGGATCTATATAAATAACTTTAATCATCAATTTCACACATTTCATATTCATTTGGAGTTAATTTACGTCCTAGGAAAAATTACCATTTTGCCCTTAACTTTATCATAAATTCAAATTTCATCCCTAACCTCAGAAAATGAAATTTATGCAATTTACTCCCTAATCCAAGCCTAATTGAAATTTCAATTTAGAATTTATAGCACATATTTTTTATAAATTTCATGTTATCATCAAAAATCACTTTGTAAAAGTTGTTTATCTATCAACAACCTTTCATTTTCTACCATAAATTTTAAATTTTTAGCATATTCATCCATGACCTAATTTCAATAACTGATAACTTACCCAATTAAGCCATGAACGTTTCTTCTCTCTCTCCTATGGTTTTCATGTATTTTTTGGGAAGAATATGAGTAAAATAAGATGATATTTTCTTTTTCATCTTTTAATTAATTACTTTACTTCAAATTCCAATTTAGTCATTGCCCTTTTTCTAAATTTCCATGGATGAGTCACCAAAGTATCTACGTACTTTTCTTTAATGTTCTAATTACCATATAAGGACCTTAAGTTTTGAATTCCATAGCTATTTAATCCTTCTAGCTACAAGAATTCAACTTTTTTACTTTATTCGATTTAGTCATTCTCGTAATTAAGCACATAATCAATAAAATTTTCTAATCGGGATTTTCACATGACATTTTTAACATATTACGGACCATGTCATAAAATAAAAATTAAATTTATTTTCGGATCGAATTTGTGGTCCCAAAACCACTGTTCAGATTTCATTGAAAATTAGGTTGTTACATAGATGAATGTGCAACATGTTTATGGAATTAATCTAATTCTAAAAATGTTAGGTTAGGTAGATCAAAATTGAATTATATGAGTGAGTGTTTTAATGAATACTCATAACAAACTCTAGACATAGAGCAGTGTCTCATACGGAAGGACGTAGAAACAGTCATAGAAACCATATTCAAGGCCTATGGAAATATAGTACTCTAGGTGAGGTAACTTAAGGTCTAACTCTCAAACAAAGCAAACCACAGTAGAATTATTCCAAGTAGTAGAATAAGATTGAACTTGCTGAGGAATTATTGGTTAATGAGGATAGGTTCTTTGTAATCCCAACCTTACAAATCAACATCGTAGATCATTTATCTGTTGCTGGAGCATCTTTGTTTTCACATCCTTAATTGTTTACTTGTTTGTTTTGCACATTTGATACAACATTATTCTCCTAATTGACATTATTATTACTGTTTTTTTCCTTAGCATTAATCTCACTTTACTATAATAACCTAACCATTTTATACATATTCGATCCTTGAGGGGATGATCGTACTTATCACTTTATTACATGATCCGACACAATTCGCATATCATATTCACACGTGACGATGATCGCCTATAAACGAATTATCATTTATAGTTCAAATATAAGACCGAATGTCACACACCCCAAAGTCAGCGAATCTAAAAAGATGAGTAAAGCATGTATGAAAATTGTTTGGCGCACTCTGCAACATAATCTGCCACCTTGTCGGTCAGATGGCGGGTCAGAGTATTTGTGCATACTAGTGATAAATTATCTTCTCGTTGGTAGTATCTAAAGAATTAATTCCAGGATGTTTTCAAGTGAAGAAAGATTATGCCCAAGAAAGTACGCGCCTAAGAAGAGTACTCCGTAGAGTTTTGTTTGATCACTAAGAGCATGTCAAGATAGGCCAGTGAGTTGCTAAGGTGTAATCCCGTAATTGTCTAATACTGTGATGAAGAAGGAATCCAATGGGAGATAAAAACCAACCTCTAATAGATGGAGAGACAGTATTAAACCCACTTTTTATCACTCAACTGTCTCTCTCCCCGAATGATTTCAAAGTCGTAAATGAAGTTTGGTAGTTAGATATTGTAACACCCCTAACCCGTATCCGTCACTAAAATAGGGTTACGAAGCATTATCGAAACAATCAGAACATTTTTCAATTAATCTACATAAACTACTATTAATTTACCGAGATCATTCAAAATATCCCTTAATAGGACCCTCGAGGTATAATAGAGCATTAAAATAAAGTTGGGACTTAATCGGGACCTGTAAGAATTTTTCATGAAATTAAAAAAATTTTCCAAGCTGCAGGGCTCACATGCCTGTGTGGTCCAAAGGACATGCCCGTGTAACCCTAGGACATGCCCATGCTAGAGGCCGTGTTTGACCCCGTGTAACTCTCTGACTTGCACGCACGGTCGTGCCACACGCCTGTGTGCTAGGCCGTGTGGTTAATTAATTAAATTCAAAAATAGGTGCAAGTTTCACATGGCTGTCACACAGGCCTGTGTCTCTGCCAGTGTGCTCATTTTTTAGCATTTTATTCTCAAAATTAAGGTGCATGGGACACACGGCATAACCACATGCCTATGTTACTAGGTCGTGTGTCACACACGGTCTAGACACATGCTCGTGTGTTTGCCCGTGTGGACAAAATGAATCCATTTCTAGCTTTATTTCTCACCCAAAACCTGCACTTGAAACACACATCCAATATCAACCAATCCAAGCATTCAACTTAAGAAAATTTCAGCATTCTCACGGCATTTCACTACAAGCATACATGATCACAACCTTACCTTAGTTAAAAATAGGCATTCACAACATTGATAACATATTCTTGACATAACACGTGCATATATGTATCATAATAATCTGCTTAGCAATACCAAAATGAGCCATTACTAGCCATTCCAATGGCTAGGTTACAAAATAACATTTCAAGCCATTACTAGCCAAGTTGTCCTATACCTTCCATGATAAACCGTAATTTATACATATTTTTACCCCATGTTTAACGCATTTTATGGATGATTTCCCACTAGAATTGGTGAATTCGATGCTCCTAATTCTTTAATTTCATGTTTTATACCTAGGAGAGCATAGGAGAGTGAAAGGAACGATAAACGGGCCGAAAATAGAGAAAATGGGCCAATGTACGAAATCAACACGGCCTGGACCTCCTCACACGGGCAGACCAAATGACCGTGTCAATTTGGCAGGCTCGAGCACGGCTTGGAGTAATCGCACACGGGAGTGTCACATGGGCGTGTCCCTGCCGAGCCCAAGTTGATTCCAATTCAAAAAAGGCTAATTTTGAGGGCTTTTAGGCATTCCAAAGCCTATAAATACACCCTAGAGGAGGAAGAAACAGACACACACAGAATAGGGGGCAAAGAATTACCCCAAGAAAGTCGATTGATCCATCTCAAAAGCCGGATTCATCATCAAGACTGAAGATTTCTCCTCAATTTCCCTTTAGAAGTTTTGGGTTTTCTTTATGTTTTGTATTCTTTATTATTTTGAGATTTTTCTTGTTTAATTATGAACTAAAACCCCTAAATACCTAAGGGGAATGAAACCTAAGACGAATCTTGTTATTATTTTCTGAATCGTATGATAAATATTTAACTTGTTCTTAATTATGTGTTCTTAATTCTTGTCTTGATATCCCAGGATACCGATTCAAGATAAGCTCTTATTCAGAAGAGGAATAGACCCTGTCTAAGAGTACATTTGTCATAATTAAGCATAGTTGATTACGCGCATAGACATAGGGTGACAAGATTTAGCCGGATTAGGGTGAAACCTAATAAGGGGATCCATAGATCGAGTTAATGCAACCCTAGAATGTTAATTAGAGAAAAGTCTCGATTATTCAATCTAGGGATTAGACGTTATTAGTCTTGAATAGGGATAATAACATAACTTAAGGATTTCTATAGAACAAGTTAAATGAATAAATCATTCAATTCGGAGCCAGAATAACAAGTACAGTCTAGATGGATTTTTTTCCTTAGGTATTGCCTTCATTCAATCGGTTTTCCCAAAAGCAATTTCCCAATTCTATTCTCTGTGAGTTCTTAGTTTAGATAATTAGTTAATTAAAACAAAAACCTCTTTATTCTTAGACTAGATAATAGAAAGACAGTCACTACTAGTACTTTTAGTTCCTTTGGGTTCGACAATCCGGTCTTGCTAAAACTGTACTACTATTCGATAGGTATACTTACCTACATCGCGATAATAGTCAGTTTCAAGAACGAGTAATTATAAATATTTAAAACCTATCACGAAATCGCGCGATCAAGTTTTTGGCATTGTTTTCGGGGAACTAAGATATTAGGAACACTCAATTTTTATTACTTTAGCCATTTATTTTTCTTACAATTTAATTTTTTATTATTATTTATTAATTTACTTTTTCTTTCTCTTGGCAGGTTTTTATAGTTTATGACTAGAAGAAACCCGTCAGGACCACTACTTTTTGATGAAGAAATCGATCGCACAATTCGTAGAAACCAAAGAGAAATAATGCGACTCTTAAGATACATAGGAGAGATGGCTGAAAACCAAGGCAATCAGCTACCACCTGCAATTGCGGTTAATCAAAATCCTGCTCCATGCACTATGTATGATTATGCTAAACCTTCTTTAATAGGAACTGAATTTAGCATAGTTAGACCTGCTGTAGCTGCAAATACTTTTAAAATGAAACCTAACACAATTCAAATGATACAACAGTTTGTTCAGTTTGACGATTTGAAGGATGAAGATCCCAACTCTCACTTAGCAAACTTTCTGGAATTTTGCGATACATTTAAAATCAATGGCGTTTCTGACGATTCCATACGTCTTTGGTTGTTTCCCTTTTCATTGAGGAATAAAGCTAAACAGTGGTTGAACTTGTTACCACAAGGGTTAATTACTACTTGGGAACAAATAACCGAAATTTTTTTACTCAAATACTTTTAGCCGTCTAAAACGGCTAAATTACGTAATGATATCTCTTCGTTTGTGCAGATGGACTTAGAAACACTTTACGATGCATGGAAGAGCTAAAAAGACTTACTGAGAAGGTGCCCTCACCATGGGTTACCGCTTTGGCTTCAGGTTCAAACATTCCATAATGGTCTGAATCCTTCGACTCGAAAAATGGTTGACATAGCTACTGATGGAACCATCAACAATAAAAAAACTGAAGATGCCTGTGAGTTTATAGAGGAGATGTCACTGAATAACTATCAGTGGCAAGTCATGAGGACTAAGCCAACTAAAGCAGCAGGCGTTTCTAACGTCGATTCAGTTACTATTCTGTCAAACCAGATAGAACTTCTAAATAAAAAGATTGATGGTTTTCTTAGTTCTTCATAGGTTTACCAGTAATGCAAAGTGAAGCAAGTGGAGGTGGACCAAACCATTCAGAATACCAACCTTATGGCCACAACATAGATAACGAGCAATTAAATTACATGGGTAATAATCATCGACCTCAAAACAATCCATATAGTAACACTTACAATGCAGGTTGGAGGAACCACCCCAATTTCTCGTGAGGCGGTCAAGGAAATCAAAGACCACAACATCCTCTGGGTTTTCAACAACCACCCTACCAACAAGAAAAGAAGCTGAACCTTGAAGAGATGCTCTCAAAGTTTATATTGGTGTCAAAAACCCATTTTCAGAACACCGAGACAGCACTTAAAAATCAACAAGCGTTGATCCAAGGGCTCGAAACTCAAATAGGCCAGCTTTCCAAACTAATCTCCGAACGACCACAAGGTAACTTGCCAAGTAATACTGAACCGAACCCAAGGGAACAGCTCAACATAATTAATATTCAAGATAAAGAAGGATTTATTGAGCCTGAGCCGGAACCGAGACAAGAAATTGTGGTAAGCAAAGGCCAAAGTGAGGTAGATCATAATACAAACAAATCAGTGAACGTCGAATATGAACCTCGTGTGCCATACCCCAACGCGACAAGGAAAGACCGCTCAGATGAACAATTTGGTAAATTCCTTAAATTCTTAAAAAAAATACAATTTCACTTACCATTTATTGAAGCCCTGTCGTAGATGCCAAACGCAATGAAATTTTTAAAGGAGCTTTTAGCAAATAAGCGGCAGTTGGACGAGGCGTCGCATGTTGAGCTAAACATAGTGTGCTCAACTATTCTACAAAATAAGCTACCAAACAAACTAAAAGATCCAGGGAGTTTGACGATTCCTTGCTTAATTGGTAGTTTAGATGTTAATAATGCATTAGCTGATTTAGGGGCTAGTATTAACGTCATGCCCTACAAAATATTTAAGCAACTAGGTCTCGGGAAACCGAAACAAACTAGGATGAGCATTCAATTAGTAGATAAAACTATAAGATTCCCTAGAGGTATTATTGAATATGTGCTAGTTAAAATTGATAGATTTATATTTCCCGTTGACTTCATTGTTCTAACATAGAAGAGGATAACAACACTCCTTTAATTTTAGGAAGGCCCTTTTTAGCAACGGCTAAAACAATTATTGATGTTGGCACAGGTGAACTCACACTCCATGTGGGAGACAAAACAATCACTCTTCAAGCTCGCAATTCTAGCAGCACATCGGAAATTAAAGGTGATTGTTTAACCTATTCTACTAAAACTGACAATATAGTACAACCTTGTTTGCAGGAAATGAGTCTGAAGGAAGTACATGAGCCATTCTCAAACAATAATAGATGACCTATTCAAGAAGATCGAAGGCTACAAATCGAGGAGCTAGATGAATGGCAGATGCATAAATCGAGAACACCCAACAAACTGAATCTCCGACAGAACGAGGTCAATACCTTTCCAAATCAACTTAAGGTTGGAGATAGAGTCTTATTAGATGCCATAGATCCCCACATTTTCGCTACCACACTGAATGAAGAAATCCTTCTTATGGTACTCAGCATTTTCCTATTCGGTACGGTCGAGGTGAGTCATCCTAAGTTCGGCACTTTTAAGGTAAACAACATACATTTAAAACCTTATTTTGATGAGATTGATAGCAGGAATGAGGAGTATAAACTCCTCTAACCACCATGATCATTCAACGGAGAGGTAAGTAGAGCTTAGACTATAAATCAGTGCTTCTCAGGAGGCAACCCGAGCGGTAACTGTATTAAATTCTTTAAAATTTAGTATTCAACATCTAACTTACTAACAGAACACTTGAATACAGGTTTTCCATAGAGACATGGCCAAGCACACGGGTGTGCGTAGGGCCGTGTGAAAATAGGGCAAAGATTTCCCCAAATACGAGCTACGATAAAAAGCCACGACCGTGCGACATGGCCATGGTCGAGAAAGCCAAAACAACACGGGCGTGCAACACGCACGTGTGGAAGAACCATGGGCGAACCTGCTAAAATAGCACGGGCATGTGACACGCCCGTGTCTAACACCTGTGGTCGAACCTGTCAAATGAACATGGGCATAGGGCTTTAATACACGGGCGTAGGACAAGTGAACAACGCCAAACACGGTCGTGTGCACCCACACGCCCAAGGAACATGGGCGTGTATTAAATGTCAGACGGGCCCAATTTTAAAATTCGCGTATCACACAGGCTGAAAATTGGGGAACACGGGCGTGTTCCCTAGCCGTATGCCCCAAGATCTATAAATACCCTGCACTATTCACATTCTTCCCCATTCAAAAACCCTAACCCTAGCCGCTGCAAGTCCACACGCAGCCCTTGCCACGCCCGTACGCCACTTCCCACTCTATTTTTGACACTCAATCTGTCCCACTCTATCTTATGGTGCATGTCGCACGGGCACGTTATCGACCTCGCCTATTTCATCGCCCTCGCAATTTAGCACCAGACGGAGCGGCATCAGAACGGGGTCATCTCCATTGGCCCCTACGTGACCCGGTTGGCTTGACACTTCGGGCTCCTCAGCACCGCGGCCCAAGAATCATCCCTTACCCTCATCGGCCAGATGTCTCCATAAGGCATCTCGAGTATGATTAGCATGAGGATGATCGAGAGGTACCGAGGAACCTACCCTCCCTAATATTGACTCGCCCAACCTACCGAGGAGGAAGCCTTTGAGGACATTCCTGATGATGTCCCTCCACAGCACGAGGACCCATCGACTCAGCCACCACCACCCTCTCATCCAGTTCATGCGGTGGCTTCATATGCTGACATCTCTGAGCGCCTCACTTAATTCGAGTAATAGTGTTTCCAACATTTTGACAACATTGATGCTACTCTATAGCAGATTTGTTAGCACCTTCACATCTCATCGCCAGACCTCGTGAACCATCCAGCGATGAAGATGTTTAAAAATATTTATTTATTATTTTATGTTTTTCATTTTTATTACAACTATTTCTTTTTAGTTGATTTTGGAATTTTATTTTTAATTATCAATTTCGGTTATTTCTTTATGAGTAATTCTTCTTCCTAATATCCCCTAAAAAGTTCCTGATTTTATCACAATTATATAGAGCTCCTCAGCTCATCATCGCATAGGAACTAAAAACTCCATCGAGAAAGGTTCTCCACGACTGCCATGACCTGATCGACCAAGACCATAGCTACAACTAGATATAATATTCTTTTGGCGCAGGACTTATAGACTAATGAACCTTTATGACCGCCGGAATATCCTCCTCCACTCTCGAACCGATTACTCTCTAAACCTCCAGTTTGAGGAATTCATCATATAGGAAGTTTCACTTCTCTCCATATCTTATTTTTATACTCTAATATCTATCTTTGTACATTTAGGACAATGTACGTCTTAAGTGTGGGGGGATATTTATTTCATTATCAGAAAAATCCTTGAATGACTACCTTATTCTCTTGAAAAGCTCTAATATTATATTTAGGATAAATTTTGATTAATTTATGATTTTTGTTGATATATCTTGAATTAAAACATAGGAATTTATGCATTGATTGTTTAAACTTCAAGACATTAGAGAATCAAGCATGATAAGTTGATTTTCAAGAATTTAAAATCTTAGGTTATTTCCCCAAAGTTTAGGTATTACTTTGAGTTGGAATTCACAAGTTTTAAACATCAAAAAGCCATAATTTTTGTGAGATTTTTGAGCCCTTTGAGCATCTATTGATTCTTTAATGCTCACTTTTATTATTGCTTGGAGTGTGTTGGTATTGAACTATTATTCTAGAACTTACTTGATTATGCATGTCGAGACCACCCCATTTGATTTGATATGTCAAAATGATTTAGGTACTTAGGATTAACCCACTTATGCCATGAAAAGCCTACCTCCACGATTAACCTCTAGTAAACCCCCTTGAACCTAACAAGCCATTTCTTGTATTACCCTTAATATTAACCCTTTACCCATTATTGTTGAAATCCCCTAAATTAATCCCTAATTTTGTCGAGATTTGAGTTGAACAAATTGCTTAGCTATGTCTTGTTCTTAATATTTAGTCTATGTTATTTAACTTGTTCTTAAAAAAAATTAATTATGTATACACAGTAGTAATTCCATATTTTGAAAAGAAGCTCTGTTGTACGCAAGTGATGATTAACTCTTTTTCTAGTTAGGCAATTTTCTAATTCAATCTCGATTCTAACCCATTCTTTCAGCTTATGACCACACCCCCTAACCAAGCCTCATTACAACCCTCTAAAGACCTTTTGATTGATGTATCATCTTAAATTATAGTGGTGGAGAGTTGATTCTCATGCAAGCCTATGGTAATGACCTTTTATTATTGACTATTGAGTGCTTCATTTATTGTCTTTAAACACCTAGAGTGATTTGAGTGATTCTTTAGTGAGGATGTGAAACTCTGTGATATTCTGCATCGAAGATAATTACTTAGATGATGGGAGACACCTATGTTTTTAGAATAAAATGCTCAACTTTGAATGTTTGAAACTTTTATGTTCTTTTACTTGAATTCTCAATGTATGATTACCTATGGATTAATTTGAGATATTATCGATACAAATTATAAGTTGAGAAGAATTTATTTTGATTATGAGTTCAGAATTTTGCTTGAGGACAAGAAAATGCTTAAGTGTGGTGGTATTTGATAAACTATAATTTATACATATTTTTACCCCATGTTTAACACATTTTATAGATGATTTCCCACTAGAATTGGTGAATTCGGTGCTCCTAATGCTTTAATTTCATGTTTTATACCTAGGAGAGCATAGGAGAGCAAAAGGAACGAGAAACGGGCAAAAAACGGAGAAAATGGGCCAAAGTACGAAATCAACATGGCCTGGACCTCCTCACACGGGCAGGCCACACGGCTGTGTCAATTTGGCAAGCTCGAGCACGGCCTGAAGTAATCACACACGGGCGTGTCACACGGGCATGTCCTTGCCGAGCCTAAGTTGAGTCCAATTCAAAAAAGGCTAATTTTGAGGGCTATTAGGCATTCCAAAGCCTACAAATACACCCTAGAGGAGGAAGAAACAGACACACAGAGAATAGAGGGCAAGGAATTACCCCAAGAAAGCCGATTGATCCATCTCAGAAGTTGGATTCATCATCAAGACTGAAGATCTTTCCTCAATTTCTCTGAAGGAGTTCTGGGTTTTCTTTATATTTTGTATTCTTTATTATTCTGAGATGTTTTCTTGTTTAGTTATGAACTAAAACCCCTAAATACCTAAGGGGAATGAAACCTAAGACGAATCTTATTATTATTTTCTGAATCGTATGATAAATATTTAACTTGTTCTCAAGTATGCGTTCTTAATTCTTATTTTGATATCTCAGGATACCGATTCAAGATAAGCTCTTATTCAGAGGAGGAATAGACCCTGTCTAAGAGTACATTTGTCATAATTAAGCGGATTTGATTGCGCACCTAGACATAGGGTGACAAGATTTGGCCGGATTAGGATGAGACCTAATAAGGGGATCCATAGATCGAGTTAATGCAACCCTAGAGTGTTAATTAGAGAAAAGTCTCGGTTATTCAATCTAGGGATTAGACATTATTAGTCTTGAATAGGGATAATAACATAACTTAAGGATTTTTTTCCTTAGGTATTACCGATAAATGCCAAATTATACATATTTTTACCCCAAATACCTAGCATATTTATGGATGTTTATTACTAGATTTATGAATTTTAGTGCTCTTAATCTAGTTATTTCATGTTTTGTACTCAGGAGAGCATCAAGAGTCAAAAGGAGCCAAAAATGAGCCAAAAAGAGACAAAACAGACCAAATCGAAAAGATGACAAGGCATAAGCCTTGCCACATGGGCAGCTCACACGCCCGTGTCTTTCGAGGGTGTCGACCAAGGCTTTTACAATTCACATGGCCTAGCAATTGACCCACACGACCGTGTGCAATTTAACGGATCGAACACGGCCTGGCAATCACGTCACACGGCCGTGGCACACGGGCGTGTCCCTTTTTCAAAGAGTTGTATTTTACACGGAAAAGGATACTTAGGGAGGAAGAAAGCCAATCCAAAGCCTACATAAACACCCTAAGTATGACTTAGAAAGGGGCCGCTCTCTCCAGAACTTTTTTGGAGTACAGAACCGCACGCCAGGAATTACTTGGAGAAAGCCAGACGATCCATCCCAAAAGCCGGAGCTACTCCAAGATTGAAGATCTCTCTCAGAATTCCTTCAGGGGTTTTAGAGTTTTCTTTATGCTTTGTTATTTTCATACTTTTGAGATGTACTCTTATTTTATTATGAACTAAACCCCTTAGATACCTAAGGGGTTTGAAACCTATGATGGATCTTGTTATTATTATCTGAACTGTATGATAAATACTTGATTTGTTCTTAATTATTTATTTTTAATGCTTGAGTTAATATTCTAGGTATTAATTCATGATTTGATGTGCTTATGCAGAGGAGAAAAAGTCCCTGTCTAAAAGTAGATTTGGCATAATTAAGAAGAGTTGATCGATTACCTAGAAATAAGGTTACGAGATTTTACCGGATTAGGGTGAAACCTAATATGGGAGTCCATAGATCGATTTACTGCTTCCCTAGGGGTTTTAATTAAGAAAGAGATCTCGATTAATTCAACTGAGGGTTGGAGGTTATTAGTCTCGAAAGAGATAATAATATAGGTTAGGGAGTCTCACGGATCAAGTCAAGTGAATAAATCGTCTGGTTCAGAGTCAGATAACAAGTGAAATCTAGGCGGATTCCTCCTTGGGTGTCGTCTTTATCAATTACTTTCCTTCAAGCCTTTTTTCCAAATTTTCTCTTTGCTTTAGTTTAATTAGTAAATTAGTTTAGTTAATTAGTTTAATAAACAGCTCCTCCTTAATTCTAGGTTAAATAATAAAAAGATAGTTATTACTAATACTTTTGGTTCCCTTGGGTACGATATCCCGATCTTGCCACTACTATACTATTGTTCGATAGGTGCGCTTGTCTTTTCGTCATGATAATAGTTAGTTTAGGTTTAATCTTCATTATAAATATTTATTACTTGTTACGAATCACGCGATCAAGTTTTTGTTGTCGTTGCTGGGAAAGTAAAATATTAGGAACGCTCAATTTTTATTACTTTAGCCTTTTATTTTTCTTGTAATTTAATTTTATTTCATTATTATTATTTATTAGTTTACCTTTTCTTTCTCTTGGCAGGTTTTTATAGTTTATGACGAGAAGATACCCGTCGGGACCATTACTTTTTGATGAAGAAATCGATCGTACAGTTCGTAGAAATCAAAGAAAAATAAGGCGCAACTTAAGATACACGGAGAATGAGCAAGAAGATGATACTCAACCCCCAATCGAAGAGATGGCTGAAAACCAAGGCAATCAGCTACCTCCTGCAATTGCGGTTAATCAAAATCCTGCTCCACGTACTATGTATGATTATGCTAAACCTTCTCTAATAGGAACTGAATCTAGCATAGTTAGACTGGCTGTAGTTACAAATACTTTTGAACTGAAACCTAACACAATTCAAATGATACAGCAGTTTGTTCAATTTGATGGTTTGCAGGATGAAGATCCCAACGCTCACTTAGCAAACTTTCTTGAATTTTGCGATACATTTAAAATCAATGGAGTTTCTGATGATGTCATTCGTATTCAGTTATTTCATTTTTCATTGAGAAACAAAGCTAAACAGTGGTTGAAGTCATTACCACGAGGGTCTATCACTACTTGGGAACAAATGACCGAAAAATTTTTACTAAAATACTTTTCGCCGGCTGAAAGGGCTAAATTACGCAATGATATCTCTTCTTTGGTGCAGATGAATTTAGAAACACTTTACAATGCATGGGAGAGAAACAAGGACATATTGAGAAGGTGCCCTTACCATGGGTTACCGCTTTGGCTTCAAGTACAAACATTCCACAATGGTCTGAATCCCTCGACTCGGCAAATGGTTGACGCGGCTGCTGGCGGAACCATCAACAATAAAACACTAAAAGATGCCTATGAGTTTATAGAGGGGATGTCATTGAATAACTATCAATGGCAAGTTATGAGGACAAAGCCAACAAAAACAGCCTATGTTTATAATGTCGACTCAGTTACTATGCTGTCAAATCAGGTAGAACTTCTCAATAAAAAAAATTGATGGTTTACTTGGTTCTACGCAGGTACATCCAGTAATGAGGTGTGACTCAAGCGGAGGAGGTGTGCATACAGAATATCCATCCTTCAATCCCACAACCGAAGAGAAACAAGTCAACTATATGGGTAACAATAACTTTAGATCTCAAAATAACCCATACAGTAATACTTATAATGCAGGTTGGAAGAACCACCCAAATTTCTCCTGGGGTGGTCAAGGGAATCAAAAGCCACAAAATCCTCAAGGTTTTCAACAACCACCCTACCAACAGGAAAAGAAGCCAAATCTTGAAGAGATGCTCTCAAAGTTCATTTCAGTGTCAGAAACCCGTTTCCAAAATACCAAGACAGCACTTAAAAATCAACAAGCATCGATCCAAGGACTCGAAACGCAAAGAGGCCAGCTTTCCAAACTGATCTCCGAATGACCACAAGGTAGTTTTCCAAGTAGTACCGAACCTAACCCAAGGGAACAACTCAACGCAATTTATACTCAAAATGACAAGGGAGTCGTTGAACCTGAACCAGAACCGAGGCAAGAAACTGTGGTAAGCAAATGGAGTGATGAGGTAGGTCAAAATACAAAAAAACCAGTGACTTTCGAATATAAACCTCGTATGCCATACCCTAATGCGACAAGGAAAGACTGCTCAGACGAACAATTCCTTAAACTGTTTATTGAAGCTTTATCGCAGATGCCAAATGCAATGAAATTTTTAAAAGAGATTTTAGTAAATAAGCGGAAGTTGGACGAAGCGTCGCATGTGGAGCTAAATGCAATCTGCTCAGCTATTCTACAGAATAAGCTACCCCACAAATTGAAAGATCTAGGGAGTTTCACGATTACTTGCTTAATTGGTAGTGTAGATATACGTCATGCATTAGCTGATTTAGGGGCTAGTATTAACGTAATGCCTTACAAAATGTTTAAGCAACTAGGTCTTAGGAAACCTAAACAAACTAGGATGAGCATTCAATTGGCAGATAAAACTATAAGATTTCCTAGGGGTATTATTGAAGATGTACTCGTGAAAGTAGATATGATCATATTCCTCGTTGATTTCATTGTTCTAGACATAGAGAAGGATAATAACACCCCTTTGATTTTAGGGAGGCCCTTTTTAGTAACTGCGAAAACAATTGTTGATGTTGGCATACGTGAGCTTACACTTCGTGTGGGAGATGAAACGATCACCCTTCAAGCTCGTAATTTTGGCATCACATCAAACATTGAAGGTAATAGTCCACACCAATATGCTAAAACTGACAATATGAGTTTTTAGAAATTAAGCTTCAAAGAAGTTCACGAGCCATGTTCCAGAAATGATAAAGGACACATTCATGAAGAACGAAGGCTACGGATAGAGGAGCTAGACGAATAGCAAGTACACAAACCGAGAACACATGATAAACCGAAACTACGTCAAAACAAGGTTGATACCTCTCCTAATCAACTTAAGGTTGGTGATAAAGTCTTACTAGTTGCCGCAGATCCCTACATTGTCACTACCACACGGAATGGGCAAATCCCTCTTACGGTACTCAGTATTTTTCCATTCGGTACGGTGGAGGTGAGTCACCCCAAGTTCAGCACTTTTAAGGTAAAAACAGTCGATTAAAACCCTATTTTGATGAGATTGATAGCAGGAATGAGGAGTATAAATTCTTCGAACCATCCTGACCATTCACCGGAGAGGTAAGTCAACCTTAGACTATAAATAAGCGCTTCCCGGGAGGCAACCCGAGCACTAACATATTTTGATTTCTTTATTTTTTATTTTTCATTTCTAACACTTTAAATAATTAGATTTATCTTTGAATTGCAAAGTTTTTCAGCACACACGACCAGGAACACGGGTGTGCCTAAGACCGTGGCCAAGCAGGAGAAGAAACACGACCGTGCGATATGGCCGTGTAGAAGCAGGACATGGCTGTGGGTGAACTTGATAGGAGAACACGGGCGTGGGAATGGAAAAACACGGGCGTGCCAGGGGCAAGGCTCGATTCTGTTTCTTTGACACGGGCGTGAAACAGGCCCGTGCCATTAAGCCGTGGCCAACAATACACGGGAGTGGTACCCTAACACACGGGAGTGGGAGAAGCAAATAAGGCTAGGCACAACCGTGCGATCTGGTCGTGTGCCACACATGCCCCAGACACACGGGCGTGGGATAGTAGCCGGGCACGACCTAAACTGCAAAATTTGAAAAACACGGGCTCACTTTCAGAATACATGAGCGTGGCTTTAGACCATGTACACCTCCCCTATATAAGCAAATCACTGTTCATTTTCTTCTTCCTTTCAAAACCCTAGCCGAAATCTCCCTAATCCCTATTCCGGCCACCATTACCCAGATTCTCACTTCCCCAACCCTCAAACCACCCTAAAATCCACTCCCCCTGAATTAATCCTCACTTTACCCGCTCTTTTCCCTCTATTTTTCCTCCACACGGTTGTACTGTAACACCTCCAAACCCGAGACCGTCGCCGGAGTCGAACACGAGGTGTTAACAGACTTCAAACCACTTATTAAAATTTTTCCAGACAAGCTGCCAATCTGCGTACTAGTCACTTTAAAAATCATATCTTGAGCTCTGGAACTCGAAATCCAGTTTCGTGAATTTTCCCTGAAACTAGACTCATATGCCCTTCTACATATTTTTTTCTGGGCCAACATTGCTGATATTACAGCTGGCATCCCCTCCAAGTCCGTAGACTCAACTCGGATTACTTCGTTATTTGCGCACCTCAAATCAATAGTCTTGCTTTTGCAATTCACAACCGCATCATGCGCGGTCAACCAATCCAAACCAAGAATAACATCAAATTCATCAAACGGCAAAAGCATCAAGTCCGCCGGAAAACAGGAACCTCGAATTTCTAGGGGACATTTCTTACACACTTTGTCAACAAGCACGTAACGACCCAAGGGATTTGACACCCGAATTACGAACTCAGTAGACTCAATAGGTAAAGTCTTACTGGATGCTAAGGTTTCACATATGTAAGAATGAGTAGAACCGGGGTCAATCAAAGCAATTACATTAGTATCAAAGAGAGTGAAAGTACCGGTAATAACATCAGGCGAAGAAGCATCCTCGCGGGCACGTATAGCATAAGCTCTAGCAGGCGCACGAGCCTCGGATCTGGTCGTAGCATCTCTAGATCCTCTCTGACCACCACCAGCATTGCCCGTATTTCCAGATGGTCTACCTCGAGCAGTGGTAGCACCCAGTTTCCCACTCTGATTTACATTCTGTTCAGACAACCTCGGGCAATCTTTAATGAAGTGGTCAACTGATCCGCACTTGTAACAGGAGCGGTCAGGGAATCTACAACTCCCCGAATGTCATTTACCGCAATATCGACATTTCGTTCTGTCTCGACGTTCATTCCCAACACTGGCAACCGAAGTGCCTCGTGTACCCACAGGGGGTCGATCACGATCTCTTCTAAAAAGGCCCGAAGTGCCTCTGGACCGGCCTACATCATCTCGAAATTTCTTCGATGCCTGTTGAAGAGACTTTCCCGAGGATCTTTTACGAAACTCTCCAGTTCTCACATCAACTTTTTGTTTTTCTTTTCTAAGCTCTTCGGCTTTACAAGCTCGCTCGACAAGTACTACGAACTCTCGTATTTCAAGAATGCCAACGAACATTTTTATATCTTCATTCAGCCCATCCTCGAAGCGTTTACACATGATAGCCTCGGACGAAACACATTCCCGAGCGTATCTACTAAGTCTAACAAATTTTTGCTCGTAATCAGTAACTGACATAGAACCTTGTTTAAGCTCAAGAAATTCCTTCCGTTTTTGATCAACAAATCTCTGACTGATATACTTTTTCCGAAACTCAGTTTGGAAAAACTCCCAAGTTACTTGCTCTCGAGGCACAACAGAAGTCAGAGTACTCCACCAATAGTAGGCAGAATCGCGTAACAAGGAGATAGTACACTTTAGGCATTCATCAGGTGTACAAGATAACTCATCCAGTACCCGGATAGTGTTGTCCAACCAAATTCAGCTTGCTCGGCATCACCGCTATCCGTAGCCTTAAATTCAGTAGCCCCATGTTTTCGGATTCTGTCAACTGGGGGCATATTTGACCTTATTTTATCAGTTACCGGAGGTATTGTAGGTGCAGGGGTGGTATTTGTCGAGAATGGAGGTTGTGGAACAGCCGTATTAATTCGAATGTATTGGTTGAACCAATCATTCATCACGCTATAGAAAGCTTGTCTAGCTCCATCATTCGGATTACTAGCATTAGGTTGAGAGTCCGCCGGCGCTGTCCCTTGTGCGGGAGCAGGCGCTACACTCTCAAGATCATCAGCTACCGCTCGGTCGGGATCGGGATCCATTACTATAAATAAACACATTTGCAAATGTCAGAAATCACCCCACTATCAAATAATCACATAAAATGGCATGCATAGCTAGACCCAACGCATTACGGTAGTCCTAGAATCGACTAAACCATAGCTCTGATACAAATCAAATGTAACACCCCCGAACCCGAGACCGTCGCCAGAGTCGAACACGAGGTTTTAACAGACTTCAAACCACTTATTAAAATTTTTCCGGACAAGCTGCCAATCTGCGTACTAGTCACTTTAAAAATCATATCTTGAGCTCTGGAACTCGAAATCCAGTTCCGTGAATTTTCCCTGAAACTAGACTCGTATGCCCTTCTACATATTTTTTTGTAGAATTTGTGGTTAGGCCAATTAGTACAGTTTATTAGTCAAATTCTCCCCTGTTACTGGGGTCGACTACACTGACCTTTGCGCATTACGACCTGGATATCTCCCTGTACAGAGCTTCAATACTGATGCCGTTTGTTTCTATAGAAACTAGACTCAGAGAGTAATCCATACATATATGGCTTGACTCCTAATTGTCTCTGGGTAATTTGTAATGAATTTCCAAATTCGGAACAGGAAATCCAGAAACCGTTCTGGCCCTGTCTCACGAGAACCTGAATATCTCTTAATATACTGTTCATATGATTGTTTCGTTACTTTCATATGAAAATAGATTCATCAAGGTTCGATTACATAATTTATTCACTATTTAATTCCATTCCTACAAATTTTTGTGATTTTTCAAATCCACACCACTGCTGCTGTCAGCATCTGTTTTCAAGGTAAACTTTACCTATTTCGTGGTTACCATGGACCAACTAGGGTTTTGTCATACATAGGTCCGCATATGATCATATTTAGCCATTCCAATGGCTGATCATTTGCTCAACACTTCCATTCCAAACCATAGTCACATCATGAAACCATATATACATACATAAACACAAATGGTCTAATGCCATACTCCACTTCTACAAGCCATTTTCGCATGGCTGTACACACATACATCACAAAAAGTACTTGAACAACAACAATGGGTAGTCCTATACATGCCATATCCAGAGTTCAACTAAAAGAGTACCAAAAGGGCTTTGATAGTGTGGATGACTTCGACTTCGATGATCCCGAATCCGATATCTAACAAACAAAATCTATAAAACAGAGAGCCAAAGCAACGGGGTAAGCATTTTAAAGCTTAGTAAGTTTCAAGTAATGAAATCAGCTTTGACTAAAGTATTACATTCACATAGCTAAATGAATCACTTTATTAATACACATTCTCATAATCATGCTTACTTCACACTTCATCAACATATATACACACACAAGGTATCAACCCATCTAAAAGCCCAAAAGTTCGTTAGTCGATTGAACGAATACTATTTAAAACGAATCGACTTTCCGAAGCACATGCAAACATACCTTATCGTTTGGGTTTGTCGAGCGTATTAATTGAATTTATTACAGCACAAAACGCTCACATTCATACCCAAGTTTCTTCGGAATTTAGCCGGATATTACCACAAGCACAATTGCCTTTGGGTCTTAGCCCGGATCAATTCACTAGCACAAATGCCTTCGGGACTTAGCCCGGATCAAATCACTAGCACAAATGCACAAATGCCTTCGGGACTTAGCCCGGATCAAATCACTAGCACAAATGCCTTCGGGACTTAGCCCGGATCAAATCACTAGCACAAATGCCTTCGGGACTTAGCCCGGATCTAATTCAAATGCTCATGCACACATAAATCAACAGTCTTGGCACATCCATATTTCATTTTCGTTACTAAGGCTCAAACACAAAACATTTATTAAACCTTTCCAATTTCGGCTCAATAGCCACCCACAAAGAGCATGATTTCAATTGGCTTTATAACATAGTCTCTATGCACATTCGGCTATCCGTCATAGTATGACTAATCATTTCAATATAATTCAAGTAGGGTCATTACTCGAAGACTTACCTCGGATATTTTGAATAGTTGTGGATAGACTACTCGATCGCTTTTTCTTTTCCTTTATCAGATTTTGACCCTCTTGGCTCTTGAGCTTGATTCAATAAATAGATTTTATTAAATAACTTATCAATTTAGCGATTCGATTTAATACATGTATACCATACAATTAAGTACAAATGATGTTATTAACTAGATATTAAACATCATACATATGCTCTACTCAAGTACTAAAGAACATAATACTAGCTTAATACCATGCATAATCGAATTTATTTAGCATCATTTAGTTTTATAAAAATACACATATCATCCCAACTCGACACAAGAGTCAAATTCATCACTCAAACATTCACACCAATTTATTTTAATATTTTGGCCGAAACCCTTAATTGGCTAACAAAGCCTTAATATTTCAATATAAACACGTATACATCAAAGGCAATTTAAAACACTTAACCCTTATACTCAATAATGAAACCAAACCGTATACCTAATTTTTAAACACATCACCTCCAAATGCATGTATTAACTAACATATATCCAATCCACATGCCAAGTTACCATGAATAAATTAAACTTATATATATATAACATAGCTGAATATTCCTCAACATAAAGGCATTTAGTGACATTTTAAAAAAATATAATAATCATTTCCATAAGTATATTTTCATGCAAAGACCGTACCTAAATCACCAACATTTTAACTCCCAACTACTTAGACTTAACCTTTCATACCCTTATATCTAATGTCATAAGAATAGCCGAATGTCCAAATTAACCAAGCTTAAAGATTTAACCTTCAACACTTTAATATTCCACAACCTATTCTTCAAGGCTTCAAATATAAGTAATTAACATTTATACTCTTATGCCGAATTAGCTAACACTTATAATCCATAGCCGAATGTCATTAAACCTAAACCACCATGAAAATTTTACTTATCACCTCATACCTTATTATCAAATTGAACTAATTATGCTTATAAAAATAATATCAAAACCGAAACCTTTTAATAATTAAGCCTCTAATTATTTATTTCAATTACCCAAACGAAATTTTCTCACATTTAACACTTATATACCCATCAATTGTTGAAGACAAACAAAATCTCATTTCCTCCCTTGACAACCACAACCGAAAGCTCAAACCAACATCTAAAATTCCAAGTTTTCAAATGGGCTAATATGGAACTAGCTAATTCACTTAAACTAAGCTTAAAATTTCAAAAACTAACAAAATTTTTACTAACCTTCTAAGCTTCAAGTGACCGAATGTTTTTGCCCCAATTCTTTCTTTCAATTCGGCCAAGAAGACAAAGATGAAGCTTTGTCTTCATTACTTTTCTTTTTATTCTTTCTTTAATTTATTTCCTTTCTTTTGCATAAAATAATGGCCATTTAATTAAGATTTAGTACATATTATATATATATGACCATCATGGCCGGCCACCACTTAAAATAAAAGGGGTATTTGACATGCAAGTACAATTATTTGCAACATGCATAAATGGGCCATTTTACATTAGCCTAGCACATTTCTAAATTTTCTCACATATGTCCTATTTAATAAAATTCACTTACAATTTACAAAATTCAACCATGAAATTTTCACACATGCATATATACATATAATAAACATCAAATATGACGGTCAATTATTTTTGTGACTCGGTTTAGTGGTCCCGAAACCACTTTTCGGCTAGGGTCAATTTAGGGCTGTCACAACTCTCCCCCACTTAAGAAATTTTCGTCCCCGAAAATCCTACCTGTAAATAGGTTTGGGTATCGTTCTTTCAACGAGCTCTCGGTTTCCCAAGTAGCTTCCTCGATCCCGTGTTTGAGCCATAACACCTTCACTAACGGAACCCTTTTGTTTCGCAACTCCTTCACTTCACAAGCTAGGATACGCATCGGTTCTTCTTCATAACTCATATCGGCTTGAATTTCAACCTCTGATGGGCTAATTATGTGTGATGGATCAGATCGATAGCGTCGAAGCATCGAAACATGAAAGACGTCGTGAATCTTTTCAAGCTCAGGGGGCAAAATCAATCTATACGCAACCGGACCAACTCGTTCGGAGATTTCGTACGGCCCAATGAATCTCGGGCTCAACTTGCCCTTACGGCCAAACCTGAGTACCTTTTTCCAAGGCGAAACTTTAAGGAACACTTTATCTCCCACCTGATATTCAATGTCCTTTCGTTTCAAATCCGCATACGATTTTTGACGATCTGTGGCTGCTTTCAGACTTTCACGGATTACCTTTACTTTTTGTTCGACATCCTTAATCAAATCAACTCCGAAAATTTTACTTTCACCGAGCTCGGTCCAAAACAATGGTGTACGGCATTTACGACCGTACAAAGCCTCGTAAGGTGCCATCTTAATACTTGATTGAAAACTATTGTTGTAAGCGAATTCAATCAAAGGTAAATACCGTTCCCATGAACCACTGAACTCGAGGATGCAACATCTCAACATATCCTCAAGTATCTGAATTATCCGCTCAGATTGACCATCGGTTTGGGGGTGAAAAGCAGTGCTAAAATGCAGCTTGGTACCCAAAGCTTCTTGCAATTTTCTCCAAAATCGCGAGGTGAATCTCGGATCTTTATCCGACACGATAGAAGTAGGTACCCCGTGTAATCTCACAATCTGAGAAACATACAATTCGGCTAGTTTATCCAATGAAAAATCTGTACGCACGGGGATAAACTGAGCCGACTTAGTCAGTCTATCATCAACAACCCAAATCGCATCCTTCTTACTTGCTGACAATGGCAGTCCAGACACAAAGTCCATTGTGACTCGATCCCATTTCCACTCGGGTATCATGATCGGCTGAAGTAATCTTGAAGGCACTTGATGTTCCGCTTTCACTTGTTGACATATTAAACATCTCGAAACAAAGTCGGAGATGTCTCGTTTCATACCATGCCACCAAAGCCAACGTTTCAAATCGTTGTACATTTTCGTACTCCCTGGGTGAATTGACATTCGGCTACAATGGGCTTCGTTCAGAATCATCGAAATGAGTTCCGAATTCCTTGGAACACACAAACGACTTCTGAACCTCAAACAATCATCATCATCAATTTGAAACTCCGATTCCTTGTTCGGAACACACTCAGCCCGTTTTGCAACCAATTCATCATCAACTTTCTGGGCTTCACAAATTTGATGAATCAATAATGGTTTGGCTTTTAATTCAGCTATTAACACATTGTCGGGTAGAACAGACAAGTGCACATTCATCGCTCGTAAAGCAAACAATGATTTCCGGCTTAAGGCGTCCGCAACCACATTAGCCTTTCCCGGGTGGTAATCAATGATAAGCTCGTAATCTTTCAACAACTCAAGCCAACGTCTTTGTCGCAGATTTAAGTCTCTTTGAGTCATCAAATATTTGAGACTTTTGTGATCCGAAAATACATGGCACTTTTCACCAAATAAGTAATGTCGCCATATTTTTAAAGCAAATACGATGGCAGCTAGTTCAAGATTATGGGTCGGATAATTTTTCTCATGTGGCTTTAATTGTCTCGACGCATAGGCCACCACTCGACCTTCTTGCATCAATACGCAACCCAACCCAAGTAGGGATGCGTCACTATAAATGACAAACTCTTTGCCTGATTCGGGTTGCACTAAAATTGGAGCTTCAGTCAAATAAGTTTTTAGTTGATCAAAACTTTTCTGACATTTCTCCGTCCATTCGAACTTAACATCCTTTTGAAGTAGCTTCGTCATTGGTGTGGCTATCATCGAGAAACCTTTGACAAATCGTCGGTAATAACCGGTGAGCCCCAGGAAGCTCCGAACTTCGGTAATATTTCTTGAAGGCTTCCAATTAAGTATGGCTGAAATTTTGCTCGGGTCAACTCGAATACCCGATGCGGATACCACATGACCCAAGAAGCTAACCTCTCTTAACCAAAACTCACACTTACTGAACTTAGCATATAACTGCTTATCCCGCAAAATTTGCAACACCAGTCTCAGGTGCTCAGCATGTTCGGTCTCATCTCTTGAATAGACCAAGATGTCATCAATGAACACAACTACGAACCGATCCAAATATGGTCTGAAGATCCGATTCATCAAATCCATAAATACCGCAGGGGCATTAGTGAGCCCAAACGGCATCACTAAGAACTCGTAGTGACCATATCTCGTCCTGAAGGCAGTTTTGGGTATGTCCGATTCTCGAATTCGCAACTGATAATAGCCCGATCTCAGATCTATTTTTTAGAACATTGAGGCTCCCTTCAGTTGGTCGAACAAATCATCGATACGTGGTAACGGATATTTGTTCTTTATCGTCACTTTATTCAGTTGACGATAGTCAATGCACAACCTCATGGTTCCGTCCTTCTTTTTCACGAACAATACTGGTACACCCCAAGGTGAGAAACTTGGTCGAGCAAAACCTCTATCCGTCAATTCTTGCAACTGAGCTTTCAACTCTTTTAACTCGGTTGGTGCCATACGATACGGAGCTATCGAAATCGGCGTAGTCCCAGGTACAAGCTCAATACCAAACTCTATCTCCCGAACAGGTGGTAAACCCGGTAATTCTTCAGGAAAAACATCCGTGTATTCACAAACCACCGGCACAGATTCGGGTTTCTTTTCTAATTCTTTGTCATCAAGTACATACGCAAGGTATGCTTCGCACCCTTTTCTTACATATTTCTGGGCCAACATTGCTGATATTACAGCTGGCATCCCCTCCAAGTCCGTAGACTCAACTCGGATTACTTCGTTATTTGTGCACCTCAAATCAATAGTCTTGCTTTTGCAATTCACAACCGCATCATGCGCGGTCAACCAATCCAAACCAAGAATAACATCAAATTCATCAAACGGCAAAAGCATCAAGTCCGCCGGAAAACAGAAACCTCGAATTTCTAGGGGACATTTCTTACACACTTTGTCAACAAGCACGTAACGACCCAAGGGATTTGACACCCGAATTACGAACTCAGTAGACTCAATAGGTAAAGTCTTACTAGATGCTAAGGTTTCACATATGTAAGAATGAGTAGAACCAGGGTCAATCAAAGCAATTACATTAGTATCAAAGAGAGTGAAAGTACCGGTAATCACATCAGGCGAAGAAGCATCCTCGCGGGCACGTATAGCATAAGCTCTAGCAGGCGCACGAGCCTCGGATCTGGTCGTAGCATCTCTAGATCCTCTCTGACCACCACCAGCATTGCCCGTATTTCCAGATGGTCTACCTCGAGCAGTGGTAGCACCCGGTTTCCCACTCTGATTTACATTCTGTTCAGACAACCTCGAGCAATCTTTAATGAAGTGGTCAACTGATCCGCACTTGTAACAGGAGCGGTCAGGGAATCTACAACTCCCCGAATGTCATTTACCGCAATATCGACATTTCGTTCTGTCTCGACGTTCATTCCCAACACTGGCAACCGAAGTGCCTCGTGTACCCACAGGGGGTCGATCACGATCTCTTCTAAAAAGACCCGAAGTGCCTCTGGACCGGCCTACATCATCTCGAAATTTCTTCGATGCCTGTTGAAGAGACTTTCCCGAGGATCTTTTACGAAACTCTCCAGTTCTCACATCAACTTTTTGTTTTTCTTTTCTAAGCTCTTCGGCTTTACAAGCTCGCTCGACAAGTACTACGAACTCTCGTATTTCAAGAATGCCAACGAACATTTTATATCTTCATTCAGCCCATCCTCGAAGCGTTTACACATGATAGCCTCGGACGAAACACATTCCCGAGCATATCTACTAAGTCTAACAAATTTTTGCTCGTAATCAGTAACTGACATAGAACCTTGTTTAAGCTCAAGAAATTCCTTCCGTTTTTGATCAACAAATCTCTGACTGATATACTTTTTCCGAAACTCAGTTTGGAAAAACTCCCAAGTTACTTGCTCTCGAGGCACAACAGAAGTCAGAGTACTCCACCAATAGTAGGCAGAATCGCGTAACAAGGAGATAGTACACTTTAGGCATTCATCAGGTGTACAAGATAGCTCATCCAGTACCCGGATAGTGTTGTCCAACCAAAATTCAGCTTGCTCGGCATCATCGCTATCCGTAGCCTTAAATTCAGTAGCCCCATGTTTTCGGATTCTGTCAACTGGGGGCTTATTTGACCTTATTTGATCAGTTACCGGAGGTATTGTAGGTGCGGGGTGGTATTTGTCGGGAATGGAGGTTGTGGAACAGCCGTATTAATTCGAATGTATTGGTTGAACCAATCATTCATCATGCTATAGAAAGCTTGTCTAGCTCCATCATTCGGATTACTAGCATTAGGTTGAGAGTCCGCCGGCGCTGTCCCTTGTGCGGGAGCAGGCGCTACACTCTCAAGATCATCAGCTACCGCTCGGTCGGGATCGGGATCCATTACTATAAATAAACACATTTGCAAATGTCAGAAATCACCCCACTATCAAATAATCACATAAAATGGCATGTATAGCTAGACCCAACGCATTACGGTAGTCCTAGAATCGACTAAACCGTAGCTCTGATACCAATCAAATGTAACACCCCCGAACCCGAGACCGTCGCCGGAGTCGAACACGAGGTGTTAGCAGACTTCAAACCACTTATTAAAATTTTTCCAGACAAGCTGCCAATCTGCGTACTAGTCACTTTAAAAATCATATCTTGAGCTCTGGAACTCGAAATCCAGTTCCGTGAATTTTCCCTGAAAATAGAATCATATGCCCTTCTACATATTTTTTTCTAGAATTTTTGGTCGGGCCAATTAGTACAGTTTATTAGTCAAATTCTCCCCTGTTACTGGGGTCGACTACACTGACCTTTGCGCATTACGACCTGGATATCTCCCTGTACAGAGCTTCAATACTGATGCCGTTTGTTTCTATAGAAACTAGACTCAGAGAGGAATCCATACATATATGGCTTGACTCCTAATTGTCTCTGGTTAATTTGTAATGAATTTCCAAATTCGGAACAGGAAATCCAGAAACCGTTCTGGCCCTGTCTCACGAGAACCTGAATATCTCTTAATATACTGTTCATATGATTGTTTCGTTACTTTCATATGAAAATAGATTCATCAAGGTTCGATTACATAATTTATTCACTATTTAATTCCATTCCTACAAATTTTTGTGATTTTTCAAATCCACACCACTGCTGCTGTCAGCATCTGTTTTCAAGGTAAACTTTACCTATTTCGTGGTTACCATGGACCAACTAGGGTTTTGTCATACATAGGTCCGCATATGATCATATTTAGCCATTCCAATGGCTGATCATTTGCTCAACACTTCCATTCCAAACCATAGTCACATCATGAAACCATATATACATACATAAACACAAATGGTCTAATGCCATACTCCACTTCTACAAGCCATTTTCGCATGGCTGTACACACATACATCACAAAAAGTACTTGAACAACAACAATGGGTAGTCCTATACATGCCATATCCAGATTTCAACTAAAAGAGTACCAAAAGGGCTTTGATAGTGTGGATGACTTCGACTTCGATGATCCCGAATCCGATATCTAACGAACAAAATCTATAAAACAGAGAGCCAAAGCAACGGGGTAAGCATTTTAAAGCTTAGTAAGTTTCAAGTAATGAAATCAGCTTTGACTAAAGTATTACATTCACATAGCTAAATGAATCACTTTATTAATACACATTCTCATAATCATGCTTACTTCACACTTCATCAACATATATACACACACAAGGTATCAACCCATCGAAAAGCCCAAAAGTTCGTTAGTCGATTGAATGAATACTATTTAAAACGAATCGACTTTCCGAAGAACATGCAAACATAGCTTATCGTTTGGGTTTGTCGAGCGTATTAATTGAATTTATTACAGCACAAAACGCTGACATTCATACCCAAGTTTCTTCGAAATTTAGCCGGATATTACCACAAGCACAATTGCCTTCGGGTCTTAGCCCGGATCAAATCACTAGCACAAATGCCTTCGGGACTTAGCCCGGATCAAATCACTAGCACAAATGCCTTCGGGACTTAGCCAGGATCTCATTCAAATGCTCATGCACACATAAATCAACAGTCTTGGCACATCCATATTTCATTTTTGTTACTAAGGCTCTGTGACAGCCCTAAATTGACCCTAGTCGGGAAGTGGTTTCGGGACCACAAAACCGAGTTATGAAAATAATTAATTGTTATATTCTATGCTTATTATGTGTGTACATGCATATGTGGAAATTTCATTCCCTAATTTTGTCAATTGTATGAGGAATTATTAAATAGGGATCAACATGAGACATGGTGAAATATGATAGGCTAATTTTAAAGGGCTTATTAGTGCATGTCAACACAAAGGTGGACTTGCATGTCAAATTTGCCCAATTCCCTTATAGTGGCCGGCCAAGATGGATTGATGATGGGCAATTTATTTGTTGAATTAGATATTATAATAGGAAATTGGGTTATTGGAGACATAATGAATTAAAGAAAGAATAAAAAAAAAGAGAAAGGAAGCCACTATCATATCATCTTCTCCATTGTCGAAACTGGAGAAAGAAGAAAAGAGAAAAGCTTGGCTAAGGTTCGGCCATTGGGAGTTAGATTAAGGTTAGTCTTTTGTTTAGTTTTTGATAATATTCAAATTTTTGATATCATTGCTTTGTGTTCTTTAAAACCCATGGTTCAATTTTGTGAATTGATGATGATTTGTGTTTTGCCATTGATGAGTGCTTGAGCTTTTTGATAGTTGTTGATGAAAAATGAAAGATATGTTAAAGATTAATATGTTTTGTGTTGAAGTTTTTGGTGATTTTGAGTAGTTAGGGCTAAATTACAAAAATAAATTTTTGAAGGACTCAAAGGTGAAATAAATGAAATGTATGGACTTATATGGGTACTAGGAAGATTCGGCCCTTAAGGAGTGTGACCAAATTTTGTGTATTTTGTGTTTTGTGGAATAAAGACTAAATTGTGAAAGTGCGAAATATTAGGGGTAAAAATGTAATTTACCCATTTATGCGTTATTAGACTAAATTGAATGAAAATATGTTAAAATGAGATTTATTTGAATATGTTAAGATCAAGAAACCAAGAAATTGGATTTAGATCGGGGAAAATCGAAAGTAGTTGAGTAGCCGATCAATTAGTCGACGACATCCGAAGAAAGTTTATAAGCAATTAGATATTAAAATTTTGGAATAAATTGTAGTTATATATGCTGAAATGGAAATATGATAAATGTATATATAGCTGAATGTGATATGTGTGAATTATATGTTAAATTAAGGCTTGGTAAGCTAGCTATTAAGGTGAAATGCTAATGTTAGTATTTGATTTGGTAATAATCTGTTTGGGGACAGCAGCAGTAAGGTGATTTTGGAAAATCGCCATAATTTGTAGGAGTTGAATTAGAAGCTGAGTGAATTATGTCATTAAAGCTTGAAGAGTCTATTTTCTTACAAAAGAAACTATAAAAACAAAAGAGTTACCGATCTTGAGATATTTGAAGTATTGTGGAGCTGAGTCAAAATGACTACTAGATTCCCTGTTCTGTTTTTAGAAAATCATTATAAATTGTACAAAAATGATTATAAGATAAAATTTATATGCTTAGACTCCTTAATGAGTCTAGTTTCAAATGAGATCAAATACAACACATTTTGAATTCTGTAAAATGAGAAATTTGATTCGTAGTGAAGAGTGGTCAGAATAGTCAAACAGTGAAACAGGGGAAACTTTAAGAAAAATCTGGTATTGATTGGATAAGCCTAAAATTCTGAAAATTTTATGGATGGAAGATATACGAGTCTATATTCAGGGAAAATTAACGGAAAGTGATTTGGAGTTTAGTAGCTCCAGTTATAAATAATTTAGTAACTGCTGCTCAGGAAAACAGCTCGTAGTGAATATGTGATTTTGTTGTAAACATTAATGAAAATTTGCCAATGAATTATTTATTGATTATTATAAAGCTTACTATAATCTATGTGTGTGAAAGTCGGATCAATATATATATTATTCTGAAAGTAATACTTGAATAGTCGATTAATGACTATTTTAAATTTTGTTGAACTTAAGCTCAAGAGCAAAGGGGAACTAGATCCGATAAAGGGAAGGAAAAAGTAATTGAATAGCCATTGAAGTCGTTCGACAACATCTGAGGTAAGTCTTCGAGTAATGACCCTACTTGAATTATATTGAAATGATTAGTCATACTATGATGGATAGTCGAATGTGCATAGAGACTATGTTATAAAGCCAATTGAAATCATGCTCTTTGTGTGTGGCTATTGAGCCGAAATTGGAAAGGTTTAATAAATGCTTTGTGTTTGAGCCTTAGTAACGAAAGTGAAATATGGATGTGTCATGATTGTTGATATATGTGTGCATGAGCATTTGAATGATATCCGGGCTAAGACCCGAAGGCATTTGTGCGAATTGATATATCCGGGCTAAGACCCGAAGGCATTTGTGCGAATTGATATATCCGGGCTAAGACCTGAAGGCATTTGTGCGAATTGATATATCCGGGCTAAGACCTGAAGGCATTTGTGCGAATTGATATATCCGGGCTAAGACCCGAAGGCATTTGTGCGATTTGATATACCCGGGATAAGACCCGAAGGCATTTGTGCAAATTGACATATCCGGGATAAGACCCGAAGGAATTTGTGCGAACTGATATATCCGGGCTAAGACCCGATGGCGTTTGTGCGAATTGATATATCCGGGCTAAGACCCGAAGGCAATTGTGCAAGTTGATATATCCGGGCTAAGACCTGAAGGCATTTGTGCGAATTGATATATCCGGGCTAAGACCCGAAGGCATTTGTGCGATTTGATATATCCGGGATAAGACCCGAAGGCATTTGTGCGAATTGATATATCCGGGATAAGACCCGAAGGCATTTGTGCGAACTGATATATCCGGGCTAAGACCTGACGGCGTTTGTGCGAATTGATATATCCGGGCTAAGACCCGAAGGCAATTGTGCAAGTTGATATATCCGGGCTAAGACCCGAAGGCATTCGTGCGAGTTGCTATACCCGGGTTAAGACCCGAAGGCAATTGAGCTTGTGGTTATATCCGGCTAAATTCCGAAGAAACTTGGGTTTGAATGTGAGCGTTTTGTGCTACAATAAATTCAATTAATACGCTCGATAAACCCAAACGATAAGGTATGTTTGCATGTGCTTCGAAAAAAAAAGTCGATTCGCTTTAAATAATATTCGTTCAATCGACTAACGAATTTTCGGCTTTTAGATAGGTTGATACCTTGTGTGTGTATATGTTGATGAAGTGTGAAGTAAGTATGCTTATGAGAATGTGAATTAATAAAGTGATTTATTTAGCTATGTGAATGCAATACTTTAGTCAAAGCCGATTTCATTACTTGAAACTTACTAAGCTTTAAAATGCTTACCCCGTTGCTTTGGCTCTCTGTTTTATAGATATTGTTCGTTAGCTATCGGATTCGGGATCATCGAAGTCGAAGTCATCCACACTATCAAAGCTCTTTTGGTACTCTTTTAGTTGAACTCTGGATATGGCATGTATAGGACTACCCGTTTGTTGTGGGTCATGGACCCTTTGGACTTGTATAATTTTGGTTAGCCATGCGAAAATGGCCTATATATGTTTGAGTTTAATGTTATAATCATTTAGTGTGAATATGCTTGACAAGGATTGGCCATGGGAATGGTTAATCACCATCATCATTTGTGCTACTCATGTTAAAAGGGCTAGTTGAATTATGGAAACTATGAAATAGGTAAAGTCTACCTTAAAGGCAGATGCTGACAGCAGCAGTGATGTAGATTTGGGAAATCACTAAAAATAGTAGGAATGGAATTAAATAGTGAATAAATTATGTAAACGAACCCTGATGAATCTATTTTCATAGGAAAGTAACGAAATGATCATATGGACAGTATGTTAAGCGATATTCAGGTTCTCGTGAGACAGGGCCAGAACAGTTTCTGGATTCCCTGTTCCGACTTTGGAAATTCATTATAAATTAACCAGAGATAATTAGGAGTCATACCATATATGTATAGATTCCTCTCTGAGTCTAGTTTCCATAGAAACAAGCGGCATCAGTATTGAAGCTCTGTTCAGGGAGATATCCAAGTCGTAATGCGCAAAGGTCAGTGTAGTCGATCCCTGTAACATGGTGGACTTTGACTAATAAACTGTACTAATTGGCCTGACCAAAAATTCTAGAAAAAAATATGTAGATGGACATATGAGTCTAGTTTCAGGGAAAAATCACGAAACTGATTTTCGAATTGTGAAACTCAAGATATGATTTTTAAAGCGACTAGTATGCAGATTGGGCAGCGTCTGGGAAATATTTTTATAAGGGGTTTAAAGTCCGTTAACACCTCGTGTTCGACTCCGGTGTCGGTCTCGGGTTCGGGGTGTTACAGGCTCAAACATAAAACATTTATTAAACCTTTCCAATTTCGGCTCAATAGCCACCCACAAAGAGCATGATTTCAATTGGCTTTATAACATAGTCTCTATGCACATTCGGCTATCCGTCATAGTATGACGAATCATTTCAATATAATTCAAGTAGGGTCATTACTCGAAGACTTACCTCGGATATTTTGAATAGTTGTGAATAGACTACTCGATCGCTTTTTCTTTTCCTTTATCAGATTTTGAACCTCTTGGCTCTTGAGCTTGATTCAATAAATAGATTTTATTAAATAACTTATCAATTTAGCGATTCGATTTAATACATGTATACCATACAATTAAGTACAAATGATGTTATTAACTAGATATTAAACATCATACATATGCTCTACTCAAGTACTAAAGAACATAATACTAGCTTAATACCATGCATAATCGAATTTATTTAGCATCATTTAGTTTTATAAAAATACACATATCATCCCAACTCGACACAAGAGTCAAATTCATCACTCAAACATTCACACCAATTTATTTTAATATTTTGGCCGAAACCCTCAATTGGCTAACATAGCCTTAATATTTCAATATAAACACGTATACATCAAAGGCAATTTAAAACACTTAACCCTTATACTCAATAATGAAACCAAACCGTATACCTAATTTTTAAACACATCACCTCCAAATGCATGTATTAACTAACATATATCCAATCCACATGCCAAGTTACCATGAATAAATTAAACTTATATATATATAACATAGCTGAATATTCCTCAACATAAAGGCATTTAGTGACATTTTAAAAAAAATATAATAACCATTTCCATAAGTATATTTTCATGCAAAGACCGTACCTAAATCACCAACATTTTAACTCCCAACTACTTAGACTTAACCTTTCATACCCTTATATCTAATGTCATAAGAATAGCCGAATGTCCAAATTAACCAAGCTTAAAGATTTAACCTTCAACACTTTAATATTCCACAACCTATTCTTCAAGGCTTCAAATATAAGTAATTAACATTTATACTCTTATGCCGAATTAGCTAACACTTATAATCCATAGCCGAATGTCATTAAACCTAAACCACCATGAAAATTTTACTTATCACCTCATACCTTATTATCAAATTGAACTAATTATGCTTATAAAAATAATATCAAAACCGAAACCTTTTAATAATTAAGCCTCTAATTATTTATTTCAATTACCCAAACGAAATTTTCTCACATTTAACACTTATATACCCATCAATTGTTGAAGACAAACAAAATCTCATTTCCTCCCTTGACAACCACAACCGAAAGCTCAAACCAACATCTAAAATTCCAAGTTTTCAAATGGGCTAATATGGAACTAGCTAATTCACTTAAACTAAGCTTAAAATTTCAAAAACTAACAAAATTTTTACTAACCTTCTGAAGCTTCAAGTGACCGAATGTTTTTGCCCCAATTCTTTCTTTCAATTCGGCCAAGAAGACAAAGATGAAGCTTTGTCTTCATTACTTTTCTTTTTATTCTTTCTTTAATTTATTTCCTTTCTTTTGCATAAAATAATGGCCATTTAATTAAGATTTAGTACATATTATATATATATGACCATCATGGCCGGCCACCACTTAAAATAAAAGGGGTATTTGACATGCAAGTACAATTATTTGCAACATGCATAAATGGGCCATTTTACATTAGCCTAGCACATTTCTAAATTCTCACATAAGTCCTATTTAATAAAATTCACTTACAATTTACAAAATTCAACCATGAAATTTTCACACATGCATATATACATATAATAAACATCAAATATGACGGTCAATTATTTTTGTGACTCGGTTTAGTGGTCCCGAAACCACTTTCCGACTAGGGTCAATTTAGGGCTGTCACATGTACACCCACGCCACAAGCCCGTGCTCGCCACCAACACGCCCGTGCGCCACCTACAGCAGCTTTTGGTTCACTTTCTCAACTTGAATACTTTAGGAACTTGCTTTAGTATTTTCTATATTTGAATTGTTTAAACTACTAAATAGCATATGCTAGTTTTAGGATTCTTGCTTAACTGATGATACATCTTTGATTCCAGTAAATGCTTTTGAATAATCATGTAAAATTTTCACCTTTCGCTTGATATAGTTAAATGTTAACACATCTTGGACCTACTATATCAATGCTCATACATTTTCAAGTACATTATGTCATCATCGAGAGGCAAGAAGACCGCGGTCCCATCTTTAAAGAGACGTAAGAGACTGGGTTCTTCCTCGGTACGTGCTACAGCTGAAGTTTGGCACTCATTCCTTGAGTTTCTGCAAGCTTCGCAGGAGGAACTATTTCAAATACTACGCGCACAACCCCTCACTACAGGTCACTGAATCGACTGGGCTGTCGTCGAGCAAGTCCAACTAGCTGATGCCATCCGCGCCCTCCTGACCAGAGACCCATGGGAATGGTTCTTCAATATTACTGAACCTACTTATTTAGAGCTAACTTTAGAATTATGCTCTACTTTTCATTTACAGGTGATGATGACGAACAATGATGACCCCAGCACCATTCACTTCCGATTAGGCAGTCTAGTTCACGCGATGAGTGTCCCAGAGTTTGGAGTCGCTTTGGGACTTTACACCGATGAGTTTATAGAGAAGAAGGACATGAATGCATTACCATGCAATATCTCTATTTCTCCCTCCTTGTGCTGGAAAGCTTTGGCACCACTCTCTTCCACATACGACCCCAGCCACTCGAAGGCCTCAGCTCTCGCCCCTTCCCTACGCCATCTCCATACCATATTGGCACACACCTTGACTGGAAGGAGAGAGAGAATCGGCGTTGTCAACACCCACGACGCCTACTATTTATGGTGCATGGCGAATGCACACGTGACTGACTTGGCATACTTCATCGCTTTCGCCATTCGCCATCAGACCGAGCGGCATCGGAAGGGAGTAATCTCCATCGGCCCCTACGTCACGTGCCTTGCTAGACAGTTCAGCCTCCTCAACACCGTGGCCCAGTCATCAGCGCTTACACTGATAGGTCAGATGTCCCTACAGGGCATCATGACTATGTTACACATTAGGATGATTGAGCTCCGCCGTGGGACCGATCCTCTTCAGTACCGTCTCACTCTTGCCATTGACGAGGAGGATCTAGAGGATATTCCTGATGATGTCCCCCCACAGCACGAGGAGCCTTCTACCACACCACTTAGGGAGCGACCAGTTCATACGGCTGCTTCATTAGCACACCTTTCCGACCGACTCGCTCATTTCGAGCAGTATTGAACTACACAGTTCGAGATGATTCACGAGCGAGATCGGGGACGTGATAGACAAATGGACGACATGCAGGCCATGATGCAGCAACTGTGCTAGCACTTTCATATCGCTATTCCAGCGTCACCACCTGAGGGCCCCTCTGACGAGGATCATTGAATCCTCTTATCTTTGTATTTTTATTTTTATTTTCATTTCAATTTTATTATTTTCTTTTGAAAGACATATCCATCTTAGTAAATTTTACTTTCTTCATTTTTCTGGCATCTCTAACAAGTAATCCCACTACACTCTCTTCCACACCAACTCTTAATAAGCTCTTCATGATTCTACAGACTTCCAAGCAAAGCTGCTAAGAATATTTTATGGAATGAGGAAACAAATAGGAAACAATACCTCACGAGTGCCATGTTCAACGACCCAATTTCTTCATCTAGCTAAGAACAGTGGCAACTACCACTTTTCCCAAACACTTCAACCTCAGAATCAAGCTCCACATTCATATAACATGGAGTTTCACCTCCTTCCCTCTTATAATTTTCTTTATTTTGAATAATCTATCTTTGTACATTGAGGGTAATGTACATCTTAAGTGTGGGGGGTGAACATGAACATGATGCCTAATGTTTTGCATTATTCTCAAATCCCTGAATTTGATCTTGTGCTTAAGTGATTTTCTCATAATATTGATCGATTGAATTCTGATTGATCTATAATTATTGTCGATATGTCATGAATTAGACCATGGGAATTATGCATGATTATTTGATTATAAGACATTAGAGAATCGATCATGATAAATTGATATTTTGAGAACTAAAATTTTTAGATTATTTTTCTAAATTGAGGTATTATCTTGAAATCTTAAGTATACAGGAATGACATCAAAAACCCAAATTTTTGGTGAGATTTTTTAGCCTTTTAAGCATATAGCTTTCTTTCTTGCTCACTTCTTTTGTGGTTTGAGTGTGTCAACATTGAACTGTTATTCTAGAACTTGCTTGGATTATACATGTCGAGATCACACGTATGATTTGATATACTGAGATGATAAAGACACTTAGGATTTAACCCACTTACTCCATAAAAAGCCTTCCCACATAATTAAACCCTTAGTAAACCCCCTTGAGCCTACTAACCCTTTTTATTAATTAACCCTCATCATTAACCCATTTAATCCATTATTGTTGAAATCCTCTTACTTAATTTACAATTTTTTAATCAGGATTATTTTTAATATTGTTACCTTACTATGTTCACCATTTTTTGTTACTAAATCAGGAAGTATGATTTCTATATTGTATTGACTTGATTTGTTATTAAAAAAAAAGCTCAGTATTATTATTGTAATTCTCAGTAAGCTAAAGTTGTCATGAGCTCATGTAATATAGTTCTAGATATTTTTTTGTGATTCAATAATTAAGTTTTTGATAATGGGGTAATATATTGAAATTATCTCGATTCTAACCTTTGTCTCTTCAGCTTGTATCCATACCCATAACCTAAACCCCACTACAACCATGGAAAGACCTTTTGATTTATGTATCATATCATTTACAAGTGGTGGAGATTTGATTTTCATGCAAGCCTATAGTAATAACTTCTCATTTTAGACAATTGAGTGCTTAGTCTTGAACCTTAAACACTTTGAGTGATTTGAGTGAATCTTTAGTGAGGATGTCATCTCTTGTATATTTAGGACTAAAGTTAATTACTTAGAGGAAGGAGATTACCTATGATTTTATTATCAAAATATTCGATTTAGATTGTTTGAGGCTTTTAATGCCCTTATAGTTGAATTCTCACTATATGATTTTCTGTGGAATAACTTGTAAAATTATCAGTAATGATTATGTGATTAAGAGGAATGAATTCTAGCAGTAAATGAGAGTTTTTCTTGAGGACAAGCAAATGCTTAAATGTGGGGGTATTTGATAAACGCCAAATTATACATATTTTTACCCCAAATACCTAGCATATTTATGGATGTTTATTACTAGATTTATTGATTTTGGTGCTCTTAATCCGATTATTTCATGTTTTGTACTCAGGAGAGCACCAAGAGTCAAAATAAGCCAAAAACGAGCCAAAAAGGGACAAAATGGACCAAATCGAGAAGATGACACGGCCTAAGCCTTGCCACACGGGCAGCTCAAACGCCAGTGTCTTTCGAGGGTGTTGACCAAGGCTTCCACTAGTCACACGGCCTGGTCATTGAACGAATCGAACACGGCCTGGCAATCACGTCACACAGCCGTGGTACACGGGTGTGTCCCTTTTTCAAAGAGTTGTATTTTACACGGAAAAAGATACTTAGAGAGAAAAAAGCCAATCAAAAGCCTATATAAACACCCTAAGTATGTCTTAGAAAGGGGCTGCTCTCTTCAGAACTTTTCTGGAGTACAGAACCGCACACCGGGAATTACTTGAAGAAAGCCAGACGATCCATCCCAAAAGCCGGAGCTACTCCAAGACTGAAGATCTCTCTCAGAATTCCGTCAGGGGTTTTAGAGTTGTCTTTATGTTTTGTTATTTTCATACTTTTGAGATGTATTCTTATTTTATTATGAACTAAACCCCTTAGATACCTAAGGGGGTTGAAACCTATGATAGATCTTGTTATTATTATCAGAACTGTTTGATAAATACTTGATTTGTTCTTAATTATGTGTTTTTAATGTTTGAGTTAATGTTCTGGGTATTAATTCATGATTTGATATGTTTATGCAAAGGAGTAAAAGTCCTTGTCTAAGAGTAGATTTGGCATAATTAAGCGGAGTTGATCGAACGCCTAGAAATAACGTTATGAGATTTTTCCAGATTAGGGTGAAACCTAATATGAGAGACCATAGATCGATCTACTGCTTCCCTAGGGGTTTTAATTAAGAAAGTGATTTCGATTAATTTAACTGAGGGTTAGACATTATTAGTCTCGAAAGAGATAATAATATAGGTTAGGGAGTCTCACGGACCAAGTCAAGTGAATAAAGCGTCTGGTTCAGAGTCAGATAACAAGTGAAATCTAGGTGGGTCCCTCCTTCGGTGTCGTCTTTATCAATTACTTTCCTTCAAGCATTTTTTTCCAAATTTTCTCTTTGCTTTAGTTTAATTAGTTAATTACTTTAGTTAATTAGTTTAATAAACAACCCCTCCTTATTTCTAGGTTAAATAATAAAAAGATAGTTATTACTAGTACTTTTGGTTCCCTTGGGTACGATATCCCGATCTTGCCATTACTATACTACTGTTCGATAGGTGTGCTTGCATTTTCGTCGTGATAATAGTTTGTTTAGGTTTGATCTTCATTATAAATATTTATTACTTGTTACTATTCACGCGATCAATTGCCTTCATTTGATCGATTTTCCCAAAAGCAATTTCCCAATTCTATTCTCTGTGAGTTCTTAGTTTAGATAATTAGTTAATTAAAACAAAAACCTCTTTATTCTTAGGCTAGATAATAGAAAGACAGTCACTACTAGTACTTTTAGTTCCTTTGGGTTAGACAATTCGGTCTTGCTAAAACTATACTACAGTTCGATAGGTACAATTGCCTACATCGCAATAATAGTCAATTTCAAGAACGAGTAATTATAAATATTTAAAACCTATCACGAAATCACGCGATCATGCCATTATACCAAAATGATTTTACTAAGTATACCCAAAATGACTAGTTGATAGTGTGACAATGATCCAGTGATCTCCAACCCTTGTGAGCTTTCGAGCACTATAAAACAGGGGAAAATAAAACAGAGTAAGCATTACATGCTTAGTAAGTTCGTATAACGGAAATTAAACTTACCAATCCCGTTTATTAAATCTAAGCATACAATAACAAGTTTTCCATCCATTTAGCTAAATTGCCTAAACACAAGCATTCAATCAAACATGTTAGTCACCAAAATCTTCATATCAATCAAGTAAGATATATGAGCTTATCAAGCAATATTCTTTCAAGTCATTATCATTTCATCTCAAGATTTTCATCCCATGTCAAGAGTTTTATGTCCGTTGAATCATTGAATTCCGATGGATGCTTAAGCAGTACACTCGAAGTGTACAATTCAATAATTCTTCAATTTCATATTCAAGGGTACCCATTAGGGCACTTAACCAAGAAACACTCTCTCGAGCCACATAACGTATAACAGGATTACCGGTCCAGGCTAAATCCTTAATATAATGTAAGCTCAGAGGAGCTTGATCAGGATTACCAGTATAGGCTAAACCCTAATCATAACGTATGCTCAAGAGGTATTATATCGGTATTACCCATCTGGGCTAAATCCTTAATATAGCAAGGGCAATGGGATTACTCGGCCAAACTAAATCCCGTTCGCAACAAATGCAGGGCCCTATTAGTTTTGGGAAAGCGCATATAATTATCAGAATTCAACATTCAATTGGGACTTAACCCTTTACCATCATTTCAAGCATGTATCAAATTCTCCATCATAGCATCCAAGTAAAGCACATCAATATAACTCACATTACATATAACACAACATTCAATTAAACAAATTACATGACCGATTAAGTTACACGAACTTACCTAGACACTTGTTCGCGTAAAAGTCTACTAATCTGAAACCTTTTCTTCTCCTCGATCTAACCTCAAATTAGGATTTTTCGGATCTATATAAATGAATTTAACCATTAATTTCACACATTTCATATTTAAATGGACTCAACTTACGTCCTAGGCAAAATTACCATTTTGCCCCTAACTTTTTAGTAATTTCAATTGTCCCAAGGCCCAAAAAATGAAACTTGTGCAAATTACTCCCTATTCCAAGCCTAACCAAAGCTCCATTACAAAATTTTTAGCACGTGTACTCATAAAAATTCAAAATTTTTCATCAAACTTTACAACTTTACATTTTAGTCCCTAAATCATGTTTTCATCAAAAATCACTTTGTAAAAGTTATTTATCTATCAATAATATTTCATTTCCTACCATATATTTCTAATTTCTAGCATATACATCCATGACCCAGTTTTCATACCTTGATAACTTTTTAAATTAATCCCTCAAATAGAGAGCTTAAACTATCCCGGTTTCAAACACACCAAAATTACTAAAAATGGGACAGGGAAACTTACCTAGTTAGCCCTTGAAAGTTTCTTTCTCTCACCTAGGGTTTTCATGTGTTTTTAGGCTGAAGATGATGAAAATACGATGATATATTTTCTTTTCATCTTTTAATTAATTAGGTATTTTGCTATTTCCAATTTAGTCCTTACCCTTTTTTTCTATAATTCCATGGATGAGTCACCAAGAAAAATCTACATACTTTTCTTAATGGTCTAATTACTATATAAGGAACTCTAGATTTGAATTTCATAGCTATTTAATCCTTATAGCCATTAGAATTCAACTTTCGCATTTTATGCAATTTAGTCCTTCCCGTAATTAAACACTTAATCAATAAATTTTTTGTATCAAAATTTTTACATGGCATGCCTATTACATTACGGACCATATAATAAAATAAAAATAAACCTTATTTTTGGATCGAATTTGTGGACTCGAAACCACTGTTTTGATTTCACTAAAAAATGGGCTGTTACAAACTCCCCGAACAACCAAATGTTACCATTTCATCCTGGGTTGTCAGGCAACGGTAAGTAGGCGCTTCCACCGGTGTGGCTGCTTCACAGTTTTGGCGCTCCTCACCACCTAATTGGTTGAAGTACTTCCACGACCTTCATGCTCCAACCACCATGACCTCTTACCGTACCTCCCAAACCCGTCCTAACCCCAGCCATTTTGCCATAAATGCTTACAAAAAGGAAAATTGAAGAATAGAGGGTTACCTTTAGGATTGATTTAAGATCAGGAAGAAAATAGGTTACACACTCTGGTGATAAAAATGGACAAAGAGAGTAGATGAACAGGAACAGGATGAAGAAGAAATTAAGGATTTTTTTAAAGAATGCAAGAAACAAAAATTTAAGAGTAGAAGCAAATGGTGTAACTAACGATTTCACTAACATAAATTCATGTTTTTAATTAAAATGTCCTCTAGCATTTTTAGGTTTTCAAAATTTGTAAGAAAACCATCCAATGAGCCAATCCATGTTTGACATGTTTTGGCATCTTAGACAGGTTATTCTAAAAGTGTTTGATATTCTATTAAGAAAGGATGAAAGTATCCAAAAAGTAAACTTCGTAAATCAAGTATCTTTCATGTGAGTTCGCAAATCACGTATCGGCCAATCACATTGTACAGCTACCCGCATCATGTTGGACGCAAACTAATTAGCTAAGTACCTACGAATGAGGGTTAATTGAAGTACCTGTGTGAATTATTAATTAGAGCACGCTTCTCTGGTATAGTTTATTAAATTCTTTCTCATCATAAGTTAAGTGAAGTGATTTTTTGAACAGGCTTATCATGTGCAAATGAATTAAGTCACTCACACTAAGTATGGATGGGAGATGTATACTCCAAGACCATTGAGAAAGAAGGGTTTTTTAAAGAACAAACATTTTCTTCGGTTGGAATGTAAGAAATTTATGGATGAAATTTCCTTTGAGGGTGGGTGAATTCCCACACCCGAAAATATTAAAAGATAAGTACACTAGTAATTTTAGGTATCTAGAAATATCTGGCTAAGTAATTTACAAATGGTAAGATTTCCATTATTAGCCTCGTTATGTTAGAAACAAGTATTTTCTTTAACGAAATATTATGATAGGGGACATTAATGGTGCTATTGATAAATTTGTTTTGGTGTACAAGTGCAGGAAGGTTATAGGAGATGGATGTCATTCTCCAAGGAATACTATCTCATTTCAGTATTCATTTTCTTTCTTCTATAGACTTTTCTGGTTTGTTTTGGTAAGAGATAAATTATGGAGTGGTCTATCTATAGGGAAAAACTAGTGAATTAGCTTATAAAATTGAGAAATTCTGTAAACTAGTAATTTTTCTAAATTTTTGTATCTTTGATTGAAGATACAGGAAGAAAAAAATAGAGAATTTCAATTTAATTCAATGAATTTGTACTATGATGGTTGAGGTTATAGTAATCTTTAAAGTTCCTCTGCATGTGAATGAATCATAGTTTTATTACATAAGTATGCACCTTCTTTTTTGTTTCTAATACATTTGTTATGTCACACCCCGTACCCGAGTCCGTCGCCGGAGTCGGACACGAGGGGTTTGCAGACTTAAATCACTTCTTTGCACAATCCATTTTAAATTTTCCAGGCAAGCTGGCTAACTGCGTCACTATCACCTTAAAAATCATATCTTGAGTTTCACAACTCGAAAATCAGTTTCGTGATTTTTCCCTGAAACTAGACTCATATATGCATTTACAAATTTTTTTCTAGAATTTTTGGTGGGGCCAATTAGTACAGTTTATTAGTCAAAGTCTCCCATGTTACAGGGATCGACTACACTAACCTTTACGCATTACGACTTGGATATCTCCCTGTACAGGGCTTCAATACTGATGCCGTTTGTTTCTATAGAAACTAGACTCAAAATAAATCTAGGCATATATGGCATGACTTCTAATTATGTCTGGTTAATTTATAATGAATTTCTAAAGTCGGAATAGGGAATCCAGAAACCGTTCTGGCCCTGTCTCACGAAAACCTGAATATCTCTTAACATACTGTTCATATGATCATTTCATTACTTTCCTATGAAAATAGATTCATCAAGGTTCGTTTACATAATTTATTCACTATTTAATTCCATTCCTACTATTTTTAGTGATTTTCCAAATCTACATTACTGCTGCTGTCAGCATCTGCCTTTAAGGTAGACTTTACCTATTTCATAGTTTCCATGATTCAACTAGCCCTTTTAGCATAAATAGCACAAATTATGATAGTGATTAACCATTCCCATGGCCAATCCTTGTTAAGCATATCCACACCTCTCAATAACCATATCCATACCAAATGATTATAACATTATGCTCAAACATATATAAGCCATTTTCGCATGGCTATCCAAAATTATACAAATCCAAAGGGTCCATGACCCACAACAAAAAGGGTAGTCCTATACATGCCATTTCAAAGTTCAACCAAAAGTGTACCAAAAGGGGCTTTGATAGTGTGGGCGACTTCGACTTCAAAATTTCCGAGTCCGATAGCTGACGAACCAAAATCTATAAAACAGAGAATCAAAGAAACGGAGTAAGCATTTAGTGCTTAGTAAGTTTGAGCAAAGAATTTAAGCACAACTGAAGTATAGCATTCATATAACTAAACGGATAATTTCATATGCACAAATTCTCAATATCATAATTACTTCACATTACCAACCCTTATATTCACACACAAAAGATCAACTTAGCCAAGGCCGGAAACTCATAAATTTACTGAGCGAATATTATTCGAAGGGAATCAACTATTCCAATGCACACACGAAACATACCTCATTGTTGGGATTTTACAAGCGTATTAACTGAAATTTTTACAGCAAGATCGCTCATTCTCGTATCACGTACCTTCGGAATTTAACCGGATATAGCTACTCGTTCAAATGCCTTCGGGACATAGCCCGGTTATAGTAACTCGCACAAATGC